>NC_083460.1:38008810-38098810 GCF_030014155.1 Tachysurus vachellii
TAAGGATAAATGATGATATTTTATTTCTGATCTGTGTGTTACACACCCTTCCTCATAGCAGAGCTTTAGTGAGCTTCTGCCTTTGCTTACGGTCCTGTAAATACGCAGCAGTTCAGCGTGTACAGTCTCCGCTCCACTGAGCCACTTTTCATTCCATCCAAAGTCCTTTCTAGGGTCATTTATCTCTGAGAACTACTTTTTCAAATAACGTCCACAGCAGGCTAAGCGACTCGGTGACTCGGAAACTGGCAAGCGGGGACCTGAACCTTATACAGTGCACTAGTGGATTGAACTGGATTAACTTCTTCAGGCAAAACGTGACGGCCAGACTGGACACGGCGAATGTGAGTTTGAATCTTTGAGTAATGAAATAGCAATTGAGGTCAAATTTATAATACGGCCCACGTCCCTGATTCAAATTCTAAATTAATGTCACAATATGACTGGAGAACTTTAAAGTGTGCTAAAATTCTCAGCGCTGCACCTAAGTACTGACACACGGTGGTGCGGCGGTGCAACACAATTCTTTGAAGAAGTTCAAAGAACGTTTACACCCTCATTATTAATCATAGAAAATAATTCAACCTTTTGATTCTGTTTTTTTTTTTTTTTCACTTTACTATTAAGCCATTATATTATTAAACCATTTTTATGCTCTGTGATGACTAAGGAACCCTAATACAACTAACCTGAAATATCTTGCTAACTTTTAGACAAGGTTCGTCATTCTTGTGGGTGTGTAAACTTTTACACTTTGAAGAATTAGAAGAAGAAGAAGAGGAGGAGGAGGAGGAAGAAGTAGAAGAAGAAGAGGAGGAGGAAGAAGTAGAAGAGGAGGAGGAGGAGGAAGAAGTAGAAGTAGAAGAGGAGGAAGAAGAAGAAGTAGAAGTAGAAGAAGAAGAAGAGGAGGAGGAGGAAGAAGAAGAGGAAGCAGAAGAAGAAGAGGAGGAGGAGGAAAAAAAAGAAGAAGAAAAAGAAGAGGAGGAAGAAGTAGAAGAAGAAGAGGAAGAAGAAGAGGAGGAAGAAGTAGAAGAAGAAGAGGAAGAAGAAGAGGAGGAGGAAGAAGTAGAAGAAGAAGAGGAAGTAGAAGTGGTGGCTAAAGGAATGCAGCCAGTGACGTAAACATGAGGCTCATTAGCAACAAGCTCATGTATATAATTATATTCAGCTCTATCAGTAACCAGTAGTTTGTGTTTTGTGTCATCAAAAGGTTAAATAATCACAGGATTAGTTTACATGTGATAGTATAATGTGATGTGAAATAAAAGACTTTATTTATTTAATTTCCCATGTAAATGTGCTCCATATGGGTATAAAAATGTTCTGAGGTGGAACAGGAGCTCAACCGTCACACACACACGCACACACTCGTCACTACAGTAACAGCATTGCAGCGTGACACTAATACTGGTGTCTGAGTGGAAAGAACTACACTGTGCACTAATTTACACACAGCCGGTATAACCGGCCTCACACATGTAAATATGGTGGTTTTGTTCATGCTCTGGTATGACGCAAGGATGGTTACAGCTAACCGGGAGAAATACGGGTCGGCTGTCAGACATCGTCACTTACTGGAACAATTTCTGTAAAGCATACATATGCATGTTTAGGGATTTTTTTTTTTAGAAATTATTTTTATTGAAAATTCAATGTGTTAAACATAATTTTTTTTTTAAATATTATTTCTAAAATTAAAATAAATAAATATGATGTGATCTTTACTTGGAAATGTTTTCTAGCATCATATCTTACACTGACGGCATTCGGCAGACGCCCTTATCCACAGCGACTTACATTTAACTTATTTATACAGCTAGGAAATTGAGGGATAAGGGCCTTGCTCAGGGGCCCAGCAGTGGAATCTTGGTAGAATCGGGATTCGAACTCATGACCTTCCGATCTGCAGTCCAACACCATAACACCGAGCTACCACTTTGACCCTATCTTATAGCTTGTACATTCATTTCCCCCAACACTTCCTTTTTCTTAGTGTTCCTTCACAATCAATATTAGTTAGTTAATAAAAAAATATACTAGAAATATTAGTCCTGTCAACAAAGTCTTACACCACAGCGCTGTTAAATTCCCAGCTCTGATTGGTCAGTAGTGTCTCCATAGCAACGACTCAGACTGGAACCTGAATGCTAGACTACATACAATCAACTTTAAATAATAAACAGGTTTTGTAGTTATTTAACAAAGGAAAACGTCTCATCTTTCTCACTAACACGATAAGCTGTGAGAAATCTTTATTTCCTTTCTATTGTTATTTAGTTCCAGGTGACAAAAAAAAAAAAAAAACGAGAAAGCTGACCGTTTGAACTGAAACGACAAAACCGATAACAGGAACTCGTTTGTTTCCTGGACGTTGCACGACTATAAATAGATAAAACGTACAACGTGTTATTCAGGGAATAAAGTAAAACGCTGGGAATCTGCTGGGGTGAAAGAGGAAGCTCCAGTAAAGAGTTACTAATAAATGATAAACCATTCTTCTTTTGTGGAAGACGTCCTATTATCAGAGATGGGGGACTCGAGTCATATGACTTGACTCGAGTCAGACTTAAGTCGCATATTTGAGACTTGCTTGACAAATATTAAAAAAAAGACTCGACTTGAATTTGACTTGACAGTCATGACTTGAGACTTGACTCGGACTTGAGTTAAAATGACTGAGATGGGGGACTCGACTTGACTCGAGTCAGACTTAAGTCGCATATTTGAGACTTGAGAGACAAATATTAAAAAAAGACTTGACTTTGACTTGACATTCATGACTTGAGACTTACTTGTGACTTGCACATGTGTGACTTACTCCCACCTCTGCTTATTATTAATATACATCGTGCAATGTTTTTGAAGAAGTACATTATGTGACGGCGGTGCTGAGAAACCATATTTTAAAAAAAAAAAAAAACACACACACACACACACACACACACACACACACACACACACACACACACACACACACACACACACACACACACACACACACACACACACACACACACACACACACGGGTGGTTCTGCAAGTTTGAAAGTAGCCACACAGCCTCCTCCTCCTCAGCGAAGTGAAGCATGCCTGCTATCTGTACAGCGTCAGTAGAAATACTTCACATACCAAAGACTGTCATTCAATCCCCAGACAACAACAGAGATGATGTGACACCAACTAGATATGATTTAGAAACCCCAAAAAAAATAAAGAAATCTATAAAAGCGCTGAAGCTTTTTTTTTTTTTTTTTTAAGTGGTCACCTCTAAACACATGCTTGATATAAAAGCTCTTAACAAGATAAATACCAGCATGGGAATAAAGAGAGAGAAAGAAAAAAAGAAGAAAAAAAAACATCTGCATTGCGAAGTGAGAGGAAAAGTGAGCGTGTGGCAAAGATCAAGGCTTCTTTGCAGCAACCGTGCGAATACACACGCTGAAGAATCTCATACATGCCCTCGAGCCTGGCCAATAAAGACCATGCGGTGTGAATTCCTAAACAGGACGTTGGGAACGAGGATGAATTATTTATGGTGACCCTTTGGTTCGTGTCAGCAGCTGTACTGGATGAAATGATACTTCTGGAGCCTCGTGGGCAGGGCGGAGGGAATTTAAAGAGAGGGGAGGGAAGAGTGAGACCTGGACAGGGACCTTCACAACATGCAAGGTAGCAGAGAGAGAGAAAGAGAAAGAGAAAGAGAGAGAGAGAGAGAGAGAGAGAGAGAGAGAGAGAGAGAGAGAGAGAGAGAGAGAGAGAGAGAGAGAGAGAGAGAGAAAGAAAGAAAGAAAGAAAGAAAGAAAGAAAGAAAGAAAGAAAGAAAGAAAGAAAGAAAGAAAGAAAGAAAGAAAGAAAGAAAGAAAGGAGGGAAGGAAGGAGGGAGGGAGGAAGGAAAGAAAGAAAGAAAGAAAGAAAGAAAGAACAAAAGAACAAAAGAAGGAAAGAAAGCAGCCACAGACTGAGGCATGTTGGACTGACAGGAGTCGTGAACATGGAGAAGAAAAGCAGGAGAATTGTATGATCACTGTTTCAGCTCCGTAATGCGATCAAAAACACCAGTGTGACTATTATGTATTTTTATTTTTGTTATAGTGATTGAAATCCTTGGGTACTGTCATTAAAGTTGTATTTATTAAGAAGGATAGATTTTTTTTTCCAAAAATTAGATTACTTATGCCCCCAAGGTGGTCCAGCGGCAGGATCCCGCGCTCTCATTGATACGGCCCGGGTTCGATTCCCAGGTAGGAACAAACCCAGCCACTGAAGTGTTAATTCTGAGTGCCGGTACAGAGCCCGGGTAAAAATGGGAGTGTTGCGTCACGAAGGGCATCCGACATAAAACCTGTGCCGAACCTAATATGCGGACAACGTGAGCCGCTGTGGTGACTCCAAACAGGGAGCAGAGAGGGGGGTAGTTTACTTAGTAATCGGAGGCAACATGAAACATCCTTAAACTCCTCATGCTGGGTAGATTTTCCGCAGATTTAAGCCAAGACATGTGATGTGACCACCGTTTTCCGTTCATGTGCGATCAAACAAAATGATTGTGTGTCTTCATTGGTAGGAATTTAAAATAAGAGTCACGCATAAAAGATTTCGTCAATTAAAAAAATATATATTCTATAAATCAAGCACTTTTTGACCACAATCCGGAAAGGACTGGGTAATTAATACTTAATAGCACCTTGGCTCATGAGGTATCAGTGTTCAGTGCTCGCATAATTGAAGCGCTCTCAAGCGCAACAGTTGCACTGAACGCCTCTCGTTCATGTCTCCACGCTAGCGCCTTTGTGGGGTTAGATTTCTGAATCCTGATCCTGCTCTCGAAAGACAATGTTTACATTCTACCAAGACATTTCCTCAGGTTACATGTCTTGTAGGAAGATGCTGTAGTTCCTCCTGTTGATAATTTCTTCAAAACTGCTTCTGCGATCGTTAATCATGAAGTAGTTCATTCATTCATTCATTCATTCATTCATCTTCTACCGCTTATCCGAACTACCTCGGGTCACGGGGAGCCTGTGCCTATCTCAGGCGTCATCGGGCATCAAGGCAGGATACACCCTGGACGGAGTGCCAACCCATCGCAGGGCACACACACACTCTCATTCACTCACGCAATCACACACTACGGACAATTTTCCAGAGATGCCAATCAACCTACCATGCATGTCTTTGGACCAGGGGAGGAAACCGGAGTACCCGGAGGAAACCCCCGAGGCACGGGGAGAACATGCAAACTACACACAGAGATGGAGGTGGAGGCGGGAATCGAACCCCCAACCCTGGAGGTGTGAGGCGAACGTGCTAACCACTAAGCCACCGTGCCCCCCATGAAGTAGTTCATTAGCCTGAAAACATACGTTCGAGTATGATCATGTGATTTCTGAGCAATACCGATTAGCACGTTACTGTACTGAAGACAGATGCCAAGATATCAGGACAATCTGATACACTGAGTAAAAAAAAAAACACATATGGAAAAGCCAGTGTAACTTTTCTAAGTCATCGCCTATAAAGGGGCGTTTAGTGTGATTTATATACCTGATGGTCCTCTGCTGAGGAGATAATCTGAGAGAAGGTCTGTGTTCAAAAAAGATCTAATAAGAACCGGTTTGTTTTCTAGCACTGAAACGACAGACAGCGTGTTTAATGTAAGCTGCAAGACAAGCACAAATTCATTTTCCAGCAGTGAAGAAAGCAATATCTCAAGCTACACCAAAATCCTACTTTGGGAAGATGTTCATGACATTCCCATAGCTCAGCAAAAGAAAGGGTAGGTTTGAGATATAGAAATTTCATTACAGCGGTACCTTCTCATATCAACGCATGCTGGTTTAGTCCATTTATGCTATTCAAGGCTTTTTTGTGCCACATATTTTGGTAATTTGAACTTTTCTAAAGAGAAGCAGAGCTCATATTTCATGCTCGCCGCTACGTCCAATAGCAAAAGGACGGAAAAAATAAATCACAGATTGTGGGTTTCATGTTACATATGTAAAGATATCCATGACCACAGAGTGCTGATTTAATTAGAGAGCATAAAGCTCCAAACTCCCCAATGACATACCTCTTTAAAAGGCACAACATTCCACCTTGATTAAAAGTCGGCTAAAAGCTATAAACCTCCTCCGAACCTCTCCCTTTCCAAGAAAAAGGATACCATTCCCAAAAAAAATTATAATGTCATTTTCATTGACTGGGTAAAGATTTTTTTCAAGCTACACTCGGGCAAACTCAGTCGACCCTACGAGGCCGCGTGAAATGACGTATGCGTAAAACGTTTCTCGGCAGCTTTCAAGTATTTCCCTTGGGGTGGAAATAAACCACACATCTGATGACTAAAGCAATTTCTTCTGCTTTTTCTTTTTAAGTCGATCCGTAATTATGTTATTTCTGTACACAGTTGGATTCAGGAGATGCGAGATGTCATCCCTCATTGGCACGCTCGAATTATTTGTTCATTAGTGCATTAATAAAATGAGTAAATGACAAAAAAAAAAATAAATAAACACGACAATAACGGTTTCAAAACATCACGCTGCAACATTTTAGACTTTTATATATTTCTCATACATCACAGCGTAACAGCGAGCTTGTGTATTAATCCTAACGGCTGACAGCGGGGCTGTTATGTCGCAGTTGGGGGCACTATTACAAGCCAATGATTAATAGCCAGAGAAATTAATCAAGATTCAGGTGCTTCAGGTCTTATAGTTTCTCAACAGCTCTTCAAGGAAAAAAACTATCATTTTTTTCAATACTTGAAGACATTCGCTATAATACATACGTATCACAATATACGTGTATATATATTTACTGTGGTTACTAACAACCTGCTGGCAAACAGTAATACACAAAAGCACAAATAAATAAATAAAATCTATATTAATAAATGCAAAAATACATAATTTAAATATTTAACAATAAATCTAAAAGAAAAAGCTCTTACAACTGTGCAGAAAAATTCAATCTTTTTCTGATTCAGATCGAATTAAAATTGTAAAAGTATTTCGTTGTCACACGTTACTATACATTGCTCAACAATATGCATGAATCTAAACAGCAATAGATTTAAAAATAAAAAAATTAATAAAAATCTTAGTTTCAATACATAAGCTATCAAGGCTCATAATTATTAGTATTTTTTAAAATAAGTTCTGTTATAATAATATAGAGTAACAAACCACATATCTCTTGCACATTGAGACGACATAAAACGATACCACGTTTCCTAAAGGGTTTTATTCCTCTTATTCAACAGCAGCTTTATGATGCTAACAATTTTTGATCAATTTAAGAATGACACCGTATTAACGCTGGAAAAGCCTGAGCTTCGCTTTAACTTAAAACGACCTCCTGACCAATCAGGATCAATCATTCATCAGTGCTGTGGAATGAATCCTACTGCTCAGCCCAATGTTTTACATTTTCTCCCCCATTCACTTATGATAACCTACGTAACCCAGCAAAGCCCCACCAGCGTTATGTCCACATATTTCATTCCCAGAGTTACTACAGTTTGTCTTAAACTCATTAAATCACATTAAAATGATAACCTGGAATCCTGAGCACATCAATGTCTAAAGTTAAGATAAGAACAGTCTAGACTACGGGTTCAGTGATGGACTAAAACGTCCTTTCTGGCACCAATCTGTCTAAAAGTCTCAGATGTGGCCAACAGACAGGGAGAAAAACCACAGTCGTTTTGCTCCTCAACCTTTAGCACGCTCCGAAACTCTGAAATGGATGTGCTGACAAAAAGAAAATAAATAAATGAAGAAATAAACAGCCTGAAAACATCACATTTAAACCCAAGACCAGTAAAGACTTCAAGATCCACTGGAGAAATTCCACATAATGTTCACATGTGAAGTGAAATGAATGATGTCAAACATTACCAACGCCACCATTCACTCTTTTCAGAAGAAAAGCCCATAGAGGCTGAAATGATTTCTGTCATTATGATTTTCTTTGCTAACAATGAACCTCATCTTTGTGAAAGCTGTCGAGACTAAACATCAAAAGATATGTCTAGAATTGTTAAACATTCAGCAACAAAACTCTGAGCTGAGTGAAACATGTAAATTCCTCATGGACGAACTCGTTCACAGGGTAAATTAACGTTAACTTATAATATTAGCACAGACGATGAGTCTATAGATATGTAGATGATTGTGTTTGTATCGCTTTATAGAATAATAATAATAATAATAATAAGTTTTAGAATAATCGCTTCAAAAAACTTGAGGTGAAGCAACCTTATTTTGGATAGCTTTCTGCTGCTAACGTTAGCAAGCTGAATTACTAGTGAACTGAAAGCTGATTTCAGTGATCAGCGTTTTTTTTTTGCATGTGTGTGTGTGTGTTCAATATCGAACTTAGTCGAGTGAGACGAAAATCAGAGCTAGACGTTATCAAGAAATGAGGACGAATGACCGTAAAGAGTCTCACAAAACTGAGGTAAAATTCTGACAGATTAGCATCATTAGCATCACTGACAGATAGCAAACCATTTTACACTCACTGCAGTTGCAGTTCGTTTGCTCCATAAACTCAACTCGTGCTAATATTTTAAACTGTTTGTGTGACTCCATCGAGTTCCTTTCACAACACGATTGTTGTAGCAGAAGTAAAATTATCTATCAAAGCTTGCAGAACTTCCAGTACGTCGAAGTGTGAATATTTTTTTTACTATTTTGTTGTACTGGCTGTGATATTAACCCTATTCAGGGGGTTTCTGGCATCACAGGTATTTTACTCCCATTAGAATCGGTCTTTTAAGTACTGTAACAGACTATGGAAAGATTTTACCATTTATTGCTTGTACATATCACCAGTTCACACCCACAACCTCATAACGTAATGGAAAAGACACGGGCTCAGCTAGGTTATGGAAATTTCTGGATTTGCATTAGGAAATAAACTAGTTGAACTGGAAAAGTAAAGGAAAAAAAAAAAAGCCAAATTTTTCCTTAGTGCCTTCAAGATGTCCACATTAAACACCTTTTTTCCATAGATCTAGCACCCTCGGTAGTATGCTGAGACAGCAAGAGTTGGCTTTTTTTTCTTCGCACATTATATGGCTGGCAAATCTTACAGTCTTCAGAGAAAATTATAACATGATACTACGCATGCCACTGCTGCCAGCCTTGATTGCACAGCATTCGAAAAAGCGTCTATTGAGTTTGACAAGACGAAAGGAGGGAGGGGAAAAAGAAGCGTGGTGCCCCCTACAGAGCAAGACTTGTGTCCAGAGGCGTTGTTTTCACAGCCCATAACAAAGAGTGCAGATAAATCATCTTTCTAAGACACTAAATATGACTGGCGCTTTGATACAATGGCACTGATTCATTTTGTTTTTGTCTGAAAAGAGATGCACGAGCATCACTGATGTGCCGGCTGAGAACTTGATGGGAACAGAGCGTAGATGTATTGGGGGAAGGGTGGAGAAGCAAACGTTTTGACAGCGCGGAATGGGGGAAAGAAAGCGCTATCAATTATTAATGGGCGTCAACTGCGAAGAGAGACGGATCTAATGTGCTCTGATGGTAGAACTGCAGCTTAATAGCAAACCACGATCGAATGGTCCGTCTTTACTTACGGTGGCCTTTTCACTGCCATGCCTCTCTGCACTGCAGACATTTTTCGCTATTCTTTTACGTTCGTGTAATTGTTTTGAAGCGATATGAGATTTGGCTGGTACGCCATATGGAAGGCAGGTACAATAACAGCTTGCATTTTTTGCTGAGAACACAACTTCAAAGAGCATGCAGACCCACGCTCAGTAATTTCATCACTTACGGTTGAGGAAAATCTAAGTTTGTTGGAAGCCACAGACTTTCATAAACAAGGCTTCAGGTCTCGCTACGTGACAAAGTCTAGATCGACGATGGCGCCACAGTGGCCAGACCAATACAACCCAACACCCTGAGGTTTGGGGTAGGAGACACCAGATGATGAAGTGGTACTAAAACACAAGATGATAGATGCAAAGCACAGCAGAATGGAAACAGGTAAAATATAGACTGTGCCAGATCCAGCGTAAGACTTGATTTATAATGTAACAAATTGAATGCAAACCCAGCAGGCAGCGGTTAAAGATGTGCCCCCTGGGACATCAAGAGCACATAAACGAACCTCAAATGATCCCGTGATTGGTCATGCAGCATCTTCCATCCCCCATTCTCCTACAAACGAACATAACACGCCATTTGCAACAATACAACAAGCAGTGATTGAAATTCTGCCCCACAGGACGCACATTCTGATACGCATCAGGGGAGTTCCAAGTCCAGAAATCACTTAACTGTAATTAAACTTACTCACATACCAACATCCACTCATTAAATCTCTGTAATCCACGGTTCCTAATAGCCAGGATATACTCTCACATTATTTGGTCCTGATATTATTCAGCATTAAAAGCTATTCTTACAAGAAACAAAAATGAAATCGGTTATGCGGTTTCATAAAGCAAGTTACACTTATGTAAAGATACGCTTATGTTTTCCAAAAGGTTATTAAAACGTGTAATGAGAAACCAGCCAACGATGAAGCAAAATCAGACATAACAACCTTAAGGTGAACCTACAACTCAGTCAAAATACAGCTCAATATTTACAAACGTCTTTCCCAAGAGCCAAGACACAAGCAAAGAACCAGTTCATGTGCGTACTTTACATCAACGACGAAACCTCGTCACTCTTCTTTTCCAGTAATTTGATCTGTAGGGGGGAAAAAGATCGACATCGACTCCGCTGTTCACTCAACAGGACTTTGTTATTTTAGTCTCGAGACAGTCGCCTCTTTGGTAAATGTCAGGCAACGTCAGTGTGCAGCTTCTGGCCGGCGAGTGCTCATTTCCTGCTGTTATTATCATTACCACTAAGCCCATTCATTCTGGTTAAGAAAGAGTGGAGGGGAGCAGTATTTACACAGCGGCGAGAGTCACAGGGCCAAGGCTCACTAATGGCTTCCTGCATTTCACACAATTGTCCTTCCTTTGGGAAATCTTATCAATATACCCCACTGCAGTACGGTCCAAAAACCACAAAGAACAAAAGTCACCAACTTTTAATTAAATGCTATTGAGATGGGTCCTGCTTTCTTTTCCAGCACCATTTCACGTAAGGCAAAAAAAAGAATGAAAGTAATGAACCGAAACTGTAAGTGAGCTTGAAAATCTTCATCGCTAGATAATCTCCAGCACCTATATTTCAACAACAGGGGATATGGTGGATGCAAAGAAACTAATGGCGGTGATAATGGAGTCCTGGAAGCTAGAGATCAAGGCCAGCTGGAGAAGACCTGCAGACTTTGTTTCATGTAAAAGTACTACTGAACTCAGCACAGACTCACATACTGTGTGTATCTTAGGTCTTTCCCTCAGGAAGCCTTTAAACTTTGACCCTTTTTGCTATCCAACCTGGCTGAGAATCATTCAGGTGTGGGATGATGTGGGTGGCCCTCCTCAACCCTATCACTGATATTCACCATCTATTCTACCGTTGGATCGGACTTAAATCCATTACATTTTCTTTTACAATTCAGCACAACAGAAAGTGTACTGTTGACACCCTTAACCCAGCACCTCATAAATAGTTTTATTCTGCTCAAGCGCCAAAATGGTCTGGAATTAAAACAGTCAAGCTTTTGGAAGAAATAGTCATTTTGTCAGTGAAATCATATTATTTGAATGGCCACCCATACAGTATATAAAAGACAAAAAGGGCTGAAGGCTCTAAAGATCATTGCTTACAAACTAGAGAAAAATACAGAATGCTGCCATGCGTTGAAGCTGAGTGATCTTTGAGCAGCTAGACGTTCCGTGCTAGACATTTACGTGCAACCGATTAATCCGTTAGCAATAAGATTGACGGTTAAATCGGATTGAAACGCGTTAACAGATCCCACAGGGTTGAAGCTGAAGTGAATTTTTTAATCAGAATGAAAAAAGACTTGATTTTTCTCAATCGGATTCAAAAATGTTTTGCAAACGACGACAGATTGCTCTGCATTTGCATAGACGTTTTGTTCGGAACGTACGCGATCGGACCGCGACTTTTAGGATCCATATAAAGAATACGTTTGGAATCTGCGATCGGATTGACAAAAATAAAGAAAAAAATGCACGTACACAATTTTATTTATAGATTATTCGGACTGTAAAATCTGTATAAGTGCAAAAAGAGAAAGATGGTATAAACAATTCTTAAAAACATCATCAGAAAAGCAGTAAAGCAGCATTTATGGCAGGAGAAAAATAAAGCCGGTGAAAATGGGGATTTTACTTTATATCTCAGGGTTCCAACCTTCTGATCTGCTGTTCTGAGTTTTACACTGCTCTCCTTTTTGTGCCCTTTGCAGTACGAGTTAACCTCAGAATGATGGCAGTAAATGAAAAGTGAATTTGTTCGAGCGTTAAGACCTTGTACAAAAAAAAACTACCTTAAGGAAGCAGGACAAAATGTTTCATCATGAATTTGACACTATTTCCCAAATTTTTAAAATCCAAGCCGAGAGAAAATTCTAGCTTGGAGAGAGAGATTAAATACTACTATCGTATTAAATTATTCAAAAGCTCACTCGAAATAACGTTTCAGCGATCAGAGGTAAATAATAAGATCGGACCGTCGGGTGTCGTTTCATTCGATCCGTTCTTTCGGCATAATTAAAAAGAATTCGTTGTAGGCTTGAGGTAGATAAACGTGTGTTTGAATATCTTTCTGACAAACTCGTTAAGCTTTTACACTCACAGCTGGCATCCTGCCTTAATGGCATTGCAGCTCATCAAAAACATGTCTCCCTGAGGTTCTGGGACATGTGTCCATGGGTCCAGTGCTGGAATGCCAAGTTTACTCTGCAGGTGTTCGTCCTGGCTTTGTCCCCAGCATCCTTATTTTCCTGTGGGTAAAATCTAATCCATCACAGGTCAGGGGTCGAGGTCTTGGGGTCAGATGCCAAGGAGTGAGCGAGAGCATGGACAGCTGCTTTCCATCACGCCTTTGCTTACGCCCTTAAACTAAACGAAACTCTTTGGATCTCATTGTGCATGCACAGCAGAAGTATGACCCCAGTCCACCACAGACACTAAAGCAGGCCCCCTGGATGGTCCCATAAACACCAATGAATAATGACTTGGAAAGCTTTGAACAGCCCCAGGGGTCATATATATATATGTGTGTATGTGTGCGTGTGTGTGTGTGTGTATACATCGACAAAAGACGTGCCACATAAATGAATCGTGTGACTTGAAATCACAGAGAGAGAAAAACAACAACAAAAGGCTTTGGCAAATTCCATTATAATTTAATTTTGCTCTGTAAACCTTTTAGTGTTTGCATTTATCCCTAAGTAAGCACCGTGAGAGATGAGAAATTCCATTACATGACAGCTGCGCATTAAAGAGGCTGTAATGTGCAGTCCCCACACGCTCTCTGACTCCTATTAGCACCATCAGGATCAGCAGCGAGGATCTCGCAAACCTCCCAAACGGCTTTCTATCCACCTCAGCACTTTCAGACTGCAGGTTCACCTTGGACGCGATCGCGCGGCATGACAAAACCGGTGAAGGATTCAAGAGGAAGGACGTTCTATAAGCACGAGCAAACCACAGAACTGAAGATTCTCTCAGAGAGGTTAATTATCCAAGATTATAGACGAGGGAAAAAATGCGGAATTAAAGAGTAGCACCAGCAGCCATTTTTCTTCTGTTTTTAAAATACCATCTGTCTCGCCAGCTTGCTGGACGCCCCCTAAAGGGGTCACCTACAGAAAAAAATATCCGGTATTTAAAAGCTATTAAAAAAAAGATGTGTATTTTGGTCATTTTTTGCATGACAGACAGAATGAGCGAGTCCAACAACTCCAAGGATCTCATTACAAATCCATAAAGCTTGTTGCCCCATGATTAACCTAAACCTGGCTGGCTCGCCGTGTCCCGAAGGAAGCGTGTGTTAGCTTTCAGCCTCCAGGGTTGTTAGATGTTATAAGATGGGGAAAGCCAGGTGGTGGATGAAAATTAGCAGGTTACCAAATTGTTGGTGAAAAATGAGGGGAGGGGAAATAAATAAATAAATAAATAAAAACGCACTTGGAACTGAATCAACCTTCCGTTCTGCCATGTTAGAGACCGAGCTTCATCGTCAGTTGGAAAACTGTAAGAAATGATGCTGTACATCGAATGCAAAAGTCGCACTGTTTGATATTTTGGTTAAAATCCCGATGTGCTACTTTGCCTCCTTGGATCCTATAAGTGAATAAGAGCAAAGTGTTTGCTTTTGGAACCAGGCGGTACAACCGACCCTTTCTGGACCTTTGAGATAAACCAGCTGCCAGCCTCAGCACAGCGGAGATCTTCACCACGTTCGGAGGTGCCAAGAGCCACAGGCTGCGTTCTGGCAGGCTGGCAGAGTGTTTCAACACACTCACAATTCTTCCTCTGTGATGGACCCTACACCCTACAGCACTTCAAGTGTGTGTATTTTTTTCCACTGATCTAGAGGGTGGGCCCCTGCAACGCCCGTCAAAAGCTTCCCAGTACTGTGACTGAATGGGTACACTTAAGTCATTTCCAGTGATCTTAGCTCTTGGATTTGTCGAGTCTTTAAATAGAACAGTGGCTCACGCTACACGGCCGGGACGTTAACGGCGTGCTTTCTTTGTACGTCGCTTAAAAGATAAGAATAAAACAACATAACATAACGTAACTTATAGCAATCGTTCCAAAACAGGCTGATTTGATTCTTTGACCAAACCTGAGAACTGGATTATTCCAGGAAGATTTAGTTGTTCTGGATAACTGCATGTGCTCCAGTTTTCTCCTGAAAGGGCAGACAGATACATCAAGCCACAAAAAAAACCATAATCAGCAAGTAAACAACTGGATAATCCCATTAAAAAATGTCGTTAATTCACCCAGACAGTTCAGTTTAGTTTAATGTGTTGGTTAATAAGGCTTTGCGTTCTCTAACGAACGAAATAATGCCTCTCTTTTCCCCTTTATTATTGCTAAAGAAAAAAAAATGACGCACATAATATCCTGTAATTATACTGTGGCAGACAATGGTGATCTCTCACCGTTTTAATTAATTCAAGGCCTCGCCATAGCAGATACATTACTCCAATTTAGCAATTATATTAGCAATGCATTTAGTAACGCATCGTGCAGGCGAGTTTCTATTTATTACACTGGTGTCGTCTTGGTAACAAGTCAAGACAACATGCAAGTCTGACACCAGCTTCAAAGAACAGACAAATCCCAGATTATGCAAAATTGTAAACATAAATCAGTAATCCATAAAAGAAGAACCAGCCCTGGGACATAAACCATAGAAAAAACAAAGTGTACCATAGCATTGCTTTTTATATGTATAACTTAAAGGTGGGATGCACGATGTTTGAAAACTGCTTCAGAAAACCGAGTCGGGGCGACTAACAAAACAAATGTGTAGCCAATGAGCAGAAAGGGGCGTGTCTTGTCATTATGAGGTGGAGAGAGTGTTCAGTGCACATGTCTGACACATTAACATGGCGGATACCTGCCATTACCTCTGCCTCGGGTTCTAGGTGTTGAACGTCGTCTTCCGTGTGAAACGGAGCTAAACCTTTCACGGTACAACACACAGTACTACAAAAACACATTTGTATTACCATAGTATTACTCATTGAGTTCATTTACTGATAAAAAATATCCCCTCGGCCAGCTGCCCCTGCAGGTTCCGTCATAATAGTTGTCATAATACATTGTCTTTATGTATGTGTGGGGGCGGAGCTATCAAAACAGGGGTGGGACCCATTTGGGTTAGGGGCGTGTTTGTTTTGGCGATTTCAAATGTCAACATTGGCTTTCAAACATCGTGCACACTAACTTTAATTTTTTTGATTGACCGTGATGCTACGATGAGTTTGGAATTGACTAGGAATCATTTCCTGTCTATGTTGTGTGACTTCAACACGAGCATCATAATGCGAGCGTTTCCAAAGCTCGTCTAAGCCGATATTCGAGGGCGAAGTACTGCAGCGAACAACTCAACAATGTCTCAGGTACAGAAAACGACCACAAAATTCAGAATCCATAAAATGTAGGTCATTTTTTTTTTTTTTTGCAGACGTGACAAGTACAACGAGCCGAGCACCCACAGGTTTGTCCCAAGATGAAATACAACTCAGAAAACAGGTCAGAAACTAAATTCCAGTCCTCTTTTTCCATGACTGATGATCTATGAGAAGAGAAGAAAAAAGGATGGAGGGAAAAAAAAAAAAGACTGATACTAATTAATCTGGTGTATGGCTACGAGCTGCCGTTCCGCCTTCGCTTGGTGGAAAACCGAGCAAACTGGGTCAGTGTTAAATGGATTCAAATACCGCCTCGTCTAAACCGGACCTCACCAACAGCTTTCATCGGAGCGAGGTTGCAGTTTACTTTTGTTCTGGTTCGTGTACGGCAAATAGATCATCACGGACTGATGAGAGAGCGTTCGACTTGCTAGCATCTCAAAATCCGTAAAGCTAATTCTTGGAATGCATCCAAAGTGACAGATAAAACAAGATGCTCGGCTGAAGAGGATCTACAATGCCAGAAGGCATCTGGAAAATCAAATTAGGATGATTTACAGTTTGCCAGGTCCTTATTATTCACTTTAAAAAATGAATGAGATTGGGATATCTGCCAAAAAAAACCAGCTTGAGATATTTTTTTTCTGAAACCTGGACGGAAACAGCGTTAAAACTGTAACTTCAGGACATTTACGGGTCGGCGCTGCTATTTTGTATTGTCTTGTATTGTCCTGCCACACTTTATGTTGCTAGGAATAAGTTATTTTAAGTGCTTAGCTCTGTTTTTTGTGCTATGTAGCACCGCGGTCCTGGAGAAACACTATGTACCGCATCTGCTATATACGGTTGGAAATTACGGTACAATAAAAGTTTCTTGACATGAATTTTGCGGTGTTCCGTTGCACTAGAGGGATACACGATATTTAACGGGTTCGCCAGACTTTCATGAGCTTCCATCACGTTCTCTAGTCCAATTTTAACTCTAAGGAAAGAATTGCTCAGCACTGTTTCCTCATCTCCAGGGAAGCAGGGAAAATGACCGAAATGTAGTCAGGGCCAGGCTTCGCTCCACTGAGCAGGACTTTTCACAGCTCGCAAGCACAGTAATCCCTGCCAGCTGCTGAAAGCTGGCAAGAACACGGCAGCAGAAGTTCATCCTCGGAACAAGCCAGAGTGGAACAATTAACAGGTACGAGGAACGCGATTGGTTGGTGGCATTTAGCACATAAGCATTTGCTTTGAATTTTAAGCAACGACCATTACTTAAGCAGACGGTGTGTAACTCGTGCAAGTTGCTGGAAATGCAACATCTGATTGCTGCCTATTCAAATTCTAATTGCTATTTGCCAAGCTGTCAAGTTGGAACCAAACTGGAATAGTTATGTCCACTTGCCTCAAAGCGTCTCGTTTTGGTTCCGATCGTTCCGTCGGTCGTTCGTCTATAGTCACCGCTAACTCGAGGTCAAGCTTGCGGTAGATTCCAAACCCCTTAGAACCACCAGATATAGTAATACACCTTGGATGGGGCACCAGTCCAATCACAGATGTCAACACACACACAAACACACACAGACACACTCCTAAACATTAAATTAAATTAGTCCAGTTCCAGACTTGCTTTTGGTAGGAAACCAGAGAACAGCGCACAAACCCACACAGACATGATTAGAACATGCAGAACTCTACAGACTCTACAGGGAATCCTGAAGCACTGAGGTTGATTCTGCAACCCTTTCTTGTTCCAAACGATTTCAATTTTTACTATCCACCCAGATATTTATTCATACACGTATCTAACTCGCAAACCATGTGATCTCAACCATCTCGGCTATTTTTTGCTGCATAATAAAAGAGGAAACATGATATCAGGGACGGGCCGACACGGACTCGAGCTAAATATAGGACCGATCGAGGAATACATCAAGGTATCCTACTGAAGCAGATCTTCTAGCTTGATACCATCTCGATGAAACCGTCCTACGTACCGTTTATAAGCGAACCGTAAGCGAATACATGCAAAATACGTAGATGACCTCTGCTTATAGCAAGAACGTCAGTAATCCCTTAACACCACGGCAGCGGAAGACTTGGAGGAGTCAGTGCTAGCGAGTGAAAGGTTGTGAGTTCAAACGCCAGAGATCAACAACTAGGCTCTTGAGGAACGCACATAATGCTGGATTTCTTAGCTGTATGCGTTGGCTAAATCACTATGCCAAAGAAATACAGTTTTAGACCCAATTAGGACAATTTTTTGTATATCCATTAAGGCTTCCTTGCACAAGTCTCTTGATATTTAGACTTACCATGTTGCGAGTCTCCGTGCCAACTCCCCCACCCTCGCCTTTCTCAAAAACTCTGAGAGACTGACAGCTCTCCAGGAAAGAAACGCTGCCGATGACCAGCACGTATCTCTTTTCTCCTAAATATGAGACATGGCTTCTTGCCAACAAGTCCTATCGTCCATGGCGACAAATCACGCACGTTGTCAATCACGGCTCATTTAAAATTCTTTTTCCAAGATCTCATTTGCACATTAGGCAATTAGCCAAGAGTTTATTGTCCATCTAAATTAATAAAGCAAACCAAAGGCTGGCTCTCGCACCCAGAGGGTTATTGTCGGCGTCCTGCTTCCAGAAACATTCGCATGCTGATGAGTCAGAATTTATTACGTAGATCGTTTATTTTTTTTCTTCTGACATTTGATAACATACAGTTAGATCACTAATCCCGAGTTACGATTAAAGGCTTAACAACAACAAGCTGACGCAATAGCAAGCCAGGAGCTCAGACAGGTTGAACATCTACTCAGCTGACAGAAACAAGCTCACAGGGACATGACAGAGGCATGACGACCGCTCGCAAACACTTATCCTACAACCAGGCCTGAAGAAATGCTTCAAGTCATATATAATGATATTTTACAAAGCAGACATTTACAGAGGTATAAAAAAACAGACATCACAGACAAATATGACAGACATGTTGATATACAGCTTGAAGCAGACATATAAATTATACCATGTGCTACATGGAACGACTGTGTGCATCTGCAATATATCGCAATCCCATCTGAAAGAGCCCATTTGCATTTCGTAGCCTGCTGCATAATCAATATCGCCAACCGCTTATATCACAACGCTAATATCAAGTGATATATCGTATAGACGTAACTAAAAAATAACGTCGCTGATGGAGGAGCCAACCGGAAATGTCTGAAGAGGCGCAAACCGGTGGCCTTTAGTCTGGATACAGACCAAGGAAAGTATTTCACTGAACAGAACCAGGTACTTAAAAAATCAAATAAAATAAACATAATTATTTATTCATATTTTCTGCATTTTCTTTACTAAAACTGTCAAAACCCTGTTTAAAATACATTACTACTAAACAAAACATAACCGCACCGACTTGCCTTATTTATATCCATCGACTGATTGAAAGGTTACGCGTTCAAAGGTAAGTATAGACGTCATTCAGGTGTGTTAGTCGACCTTTTATTTAAAGAAATAAGTTTTAGAACTGGACGTTTAGGAGAGAAATTGAAGCTGAATACAGCAGTTAATAACGTTAGATTATAACGTTTTTTCTGGGATTAAGTAAAAAATATTAAATGTAGTAAAGACGTTTCTAGAACAAGAAAGTGTTTAAAAACCAGAATACAATCTCAGAATGAACCCAATAAACAAAAGACCTCCAGCAAGACCTCCAAGGCCATATTTTCTTCCTTTTGGGTCAAAAAAAAAAACCAAAAAAAGGTAGCGGATTCCAGCTCGGTCGACTACGTGCAACGTAACCCTTTAAAAATACTGCTTATGGTTCACATTAGCCCTCAAAGGCATGTTTTAAATAAACAGATATTTGCAGACGGGCACCCAACAGTTAGTAATTCGAAACTCACTGCTCGCACACAGATCCTTGGCCAATTCTCTGGAACCAATCAAAACTCCCAAAGGGACTCCCTGTTCCCCCTTAATCTCAGGCTTTTATTACTTCCCAGACACAGTCTACCCATTCCTCCCAGCCCCCATCCCTCTCTTTTGTACTGATCTGCAGCAAAGCCCTGAATTTCTTTTAACCACGGCACGGCGCTTCTGGTGCAGGACAGCAGCTTTCATCAGCTCCCAAACACAAAACGTCCCTGGACTGGATTCGGGCCTCGTCTATCAGCTTCACACGAGGCGTTTCAGATCATTCATCTTCTGCCAGGACCAGAAAACAGGCCCAGATCAGACGTGATATCAAAAAACAACGCAACAGCGGAGAAACAAACTGCTGCACGTTTTAGTTCTTTTTTCTCACATGATTCACGTTTTAAACAAAATTAGATGAAAAAGGGTTTCCGTTCCTCAGACCTTAATCAGATATTGTAGGAAAAACTCCAAGCCCCAGATGTCCTCAGGCTAAACATGTGTTCTGTGTTTGTGTAGGTGAGTTTTAAAATCATCTCACCCAAATAAATAGAAATAGGGACATTTTAGCACGCGTATAACCTCGCGAATTCATTCTTTAAGCAATCCATTGAAACACTGTATACTTGTATGCTTTATGCATACACAAACCCACCAGTGTGCTTTGAAAACACAAGAACATTAACATCTTATACATTGTGCCATAACATTAACGATATTACTCTCATGGTAATTTAATAACAATACCATTTCTTATTTCATTTCTTCTATTAAGCAAAACTTTACTTTTTTTCCTTGACTTCCCTACTAATGTGAATAAAATGACAAATTATCTATTAGAAGATCTGAAATGAGAGTTTAATATATACAAGCATGCTTTTTAGTGCACTAGAATGTAGTATGGTTTTAGTCATTTTACTCAAGCAAAATGATGTGTGAATGATGTGTGAATTGGTGATTAGGTTTGGTGTGCAAACGTATTGGTGCAAAATAGCACATCTGGAAAGGGAAAGAAAAAAAAATGCACCTAAATGCACATCTGGAAAGAAAAATTGCACCTAAACACACATCTGGGAAAAAAAAATAATAATGCACCTAAATGCACATCTGGAAAAAAAATTAATAATGCACCTAAATGCACATCTGAAAAAAAAAATAATAATGCACCTAAATGCACATCTGGAAAGAAAAAATAATGCACCTAACTGCACATCTGGAAAGAAAAAAAATGCACCTAAAATGCACATCTGGAAAGAAAAAATGCACCTAAATGCACATCTGGAAAATAAAAATGCACATTGCAACTTTAAAGGCTGCCCATAAAAGCACTGATGTCTAAGGCTACCAGCATGGACTGACTGTTCGGATGCTGTTCAGATCTGAGACACAATCCAGGACCTCCTCATTTATGAAATGCACAGATTTTTTTTTTCAAAAGCACATAATTCCAAGCACTTACCTTTCTGAGCGCGTGCAGCAGGCGCGAGCGAGCACGCAGAGGTGAGGCAGAGGAGAGAGAGGAGCACGCGCGCTCCCCGCTCCGCCATCACTTTCAGCTCAAACAAAAATGTTTGTTTCGTTTCCAACAAACGGCAAGAAATATTAAGAAGACGATGAATAAAGCCACCGGGAGATCGTGTTGAAATCCGGCCCCGACCCTTTCCTTTACACTTTCCCGACCGTACAGTTCAGCTCGAGCGCCTCTGAAACCATCCACGCGCCGCTCACTTCGGGGAAAAAAAGTCGCCCCGGAAAACACGGAACTGGAAACTTCGGTCCCGGCGGAAAAAATCACATCAATCCATTCCGGCGGCGGGTCGAGGACGAGACACGAAGCTCAGAGATAGCACAAAGTAAACGATCCGACAAGAAACACACTCGCAAAGTGAGTGTGTGTGTGTTTTTGTGTTTGCCCCGAGAGCAATCTGAGCTAAATGCCCCGGCTGGGTAGAGCAACAGTGGCGTGGAATTCAGCTCGGATTCCCGGAAAACCTGAACTGGAGTTTTATACCCGGAACATGGATTCACACGGAGAGCTGTAAACTGCGGAAACAGTCCGCATGTGACGTCCTACACACTCTAACGTCTAGTGTATGAATCTTAAAGCCCCAAATCACATAAATATGCATTATTGTAGTCCTATAGAACACTTCAAGATGCACTTATGTGTATCTATATATACCTTACTGGATATTCTGTATATGTGCTTTTCTTATTACCTTCTACTTCTTGTTCCTTTACAACAGTCTGCACATTTTTTCAATACCATAACCTCAGAACCATTAGCTTGTACTTTTCAACATCTCTGCACTGCTATAGCCTTTATATTTATTTACTGTACATGTGTTTATATATATATATATATATATATATATATATATATATATATATATATATATATATATAGATATAGATATAGATATAGATATATAGATATATATATAGATATAGATATATAGATATATATATAAACATATATATATATTCATTTATTCATTCATTCATCTTCTACCGCTTATCCGAACTATCTCGGGTCACGGGGAGCCTGTGCCTATCTCAGGCGTCATCGGGCATCAAGGCAGGATACACCCTGGACAGAGTGCCAACCCATCGCAGGGCACACACACACACTCTCATCTCCTACCATGTATGTCTTTGGAATTCAATTCAAGTTTATTTGTATAGCACTTTTTACAATAGACATTGTCTCAAAGCAGCTTTACAGAACATAAACATAGAACAGAAAGTAAACATAAGGAATAATATGTACATATGCAAACATATTTATCTGCACTTGTCTATTTGCACAATTTCTACTCTTTGCACTTCTGGTAGATGCAGTCCTTGCTTTGTGCCTTTATTATCTATCTATCTATCTATCTATCTATCTGTCTGTCTGTCTGTCTGTCTGTCTGTCTGTCTCTGTCCATCTATCCATTATCTATCTATCTATCTATCTATCTATCTATCTATCTATCTATCTATCTATCTGTCTGTCTGTCTGTCTGTCTGTCTGTCTGTCTCTGTCCATCTATCCATTATCTGTCTATCTATCTATCTATCTATCTATCTATCTCTCTATCTATCTATCTATCTATCTATCTATCTATCTTTCTTTCTTTCTTTCTTTTAATCCCAAAAATTGATTGAAAAAAGATTTGGTCATAATTTAAAGGTGTCAGTGGCCATGTTGATTTATGTCGCACCATAAAAAGGAAGTAACTGGCAAAGGTTCATTGCCATGGACAGGGAGCTAATCCATCCACTGAAGAGCTAATTCTCAGTGCTGGTCCCAAGCCTGGATAAAATGGAAGGGTTGTGTCAGGAAGGGCATCCGGCATCCATAAACAGGAAGGAACTGGCAAAGGAGAAGCTCACTGCCAAGGCCCGGGTTCAATTCCCAGGCAGGGAGCAAATCCAGCTACTGAAGTGATAATTCTCAGTGCTGGTCCCAAGACTGGATAAAATGGGGGGCTTGTGTCAAGAAGAGCATCCGGCATAAAAACCCTGTGCTAAATCCAATATTCGGACCAACAACAACTGGTAGAGGAGAAGACTACCCCAAATTGTAATTTCAATTTCAAAGGCGTATTTTCTGTGTTTTTCCCAGTTGTAGGCAGGGTTTGAAACGTTGGCTGAAATACAGCATAAAACTCCAGACATGGATCCAGACAGACAGACGTAATTCACACTCTGGAGCATGGTACTCAGCCAATGCTATATACTAATGATTATAATGTTTGATTTATTAACGATGGATATCTCATACATTTGAGTAGTTTCTAGGTAGATTTATTGCTGTGGAACATGTTTGTTCAAGAAACAAACGGCTGTTATCACTTATATTAGTGCAAATATAAACAACTCTCTCTCTCTCTCTCTCTCTCTCTCTCACTCGCTCTCTCTCTTTCTTCTCATCTTAGCATGAGGGTTATGAAGCGGTGACACCTGAGACTCCTTCGTTTATTGTATCTTTCCAACAAAACCTATAAAACCCATTTATTATTAGTCTCAGATTATGTAGATGATCCACCATATATATCCAAGTGTATGAAGTGTTACTATAGAAACAGTAATATATTAGAACAAGCTCAGTATCATAAACCTGTCATTCATGCTACAATCAGAGCTAAAGCCTGGGCTGTCTACGATTCTACACAAATGATGCTAACATACTCACCAATTATCAGAATTTTTTAGTCAAATGTTGATTAATTTATAGTGCATGGCTAATCAGAGCAATAGATCAATGGACTCATTTTATTTTTGTATGAACCTACACTGGTGTGTATTTGCTGGAGAATCCACATACATTTAAATTATTAAAGAGATAAAAACCCCAGTGGAGGCAGTGTGAAGCTCTGGGTAATGTTCTTCTTGTAAACCTCATGTCCTGGCGTTCATGTATATGTTACTTTGACACGTATCACCTGCCTAAACATTACTGCAGACCAGGTAAACCACTTCATGGTACTGGTATTCCCTAATAGCAGTGACCTCTTTCAGCAGGATATTGCACCCCGCCACACTGCAAAAATTGTTCAGGAATGGTTTCAGGAACGTGACAAATAGTGTTGACTTGGCCTTCAAATTCCCCAGATCTCACTCCAATCAAGAATCTGTTGAATCCCTCCAATCCCTGAACGCCCCACCTCACAACTTACAGTACAGGAATCGACTTAGCTGCTGCTAAGGTCTTGGTGCCAGATATCATCCACACCTTCAGAAAGGCTTCTTTCTTGTTTTAGGCTACACAAGAAAGACCTAACTCTAAATTAGGCAGGTGGTTTTAATGTTATGGCCAGTGGCGGTTCTAGGATTTTTCTGTAACAGGGGCCATTAAGGGGCCACATATTACATTCAGGGGCCAAGTACAGGGTACATTCAAGCACACAAAATAATTTATTCAGTACGGTGCAAATACATTTCAGCAGTCGTTCCTTATTCACACGCTCGAGTGCCGCCAATTGTTTGTGGGTTGAATTGCATCCGTGATCGTTGTGAAAAATTCTCCGGTTGCTCTTCATGTCGACGATTGATGGAACGGGGGCCAATCAGGGGCCAATCAGATTTCAGCAGGGGCCAGGGCCCCTGTGGCCCCGCCTCTAGAACCGCCCCTGGTTATGGCTGATCAGTGTATTATCCTATAACATCACATCTTGTCATGAGTTATTCCTTACATATATCTGCCAAGCAATTGACATAAACGTACAAAAATATGTCAAATGGAGTACGATATATATCTATCATATTCAAATTCACTCGCATCACTGTACCGTATTTAGTTACTACCTCTAATTTTAAGATATTTATTTCTTCTTTAATTTGTATTTACTTTCTCACTTATTTTTATTCCTTACTTTATTTTATCTTTTTAATCTAGCCACAGGGGTTGCAAGCCAGTGATGTCTTTGCCGGTCCCAAGCACAGATAAATAGAGAGGGTTGAGATATTGCAGTTCCCTTCTTGTTAATGTGTGATATGACTAATAGATGACTATTAAATTTACTCTTCACCAGATTCCATTGTCCACACTCAGCTAACAAATGTGCATCAGGAGCTGACTATGGCTTTATAAACAATGCCTGGAGCTAAATTTATGCTGTAGGTTTGTACTACTGCCAAATAACTAGGGGTTAAATTGGGTGAAGGACTGAGCTGCTCCAATCACTGATTTATGGGAACGACAAACAAAAGGAAAGCAAAGCTCTTGTAGCATAAATTCGATAATAATGTAAATCATAGCATGATAGTGATAAAAATAATGATGTAATACAATTTCAAATTGCTGAAATGCCCGTATTTTTTATGATAGGATGCATCCCATGACATCTAATAAATATTCTTTTAGTATGATTCATTTTACATGCATCTGTTTTGGGATTTTAATGTCAGCAGGAATATTTATTATCCGGTCGAGTTCAAGTTTCAAGTTTATTTGTCA
The DNA here is from genome assembly GCF_030014155.1 of Tachysurus vachellii. Classification (NCBI taxonomy): domain Eukaryota; kingdom Metazoa; phylum Chordata; class Actinopteri; order Siluriformes; family Bagridae; genus Tachysurus; species Tachysurus vachellii. The sequence continues at coordinate 38,034,721 of NC_083460.1, forward strand.
TGTGCAAAAAAAATGTCAGTGAGAATTGTATACTGAATTACTTGTTGTGAGGCACAGGTACTCTACAGCTGTGCAATAAAAACTAATTATATATCAGAAGACAGAAGGTATAGATGGGGGAGGAAAAGATGGGGATAGGGATTATAGATAGACAGACAGACAGACAGACGGATATATATATATATATATATATATATATATATATATATATATATATATATATATATATATATATATATATATATATATAGCGAGAGAGAGAGAGAGAGAGAGAGAGAGAGATACATACAGATACAGTCTTTATATATTTATATATTATTCCATGCATTCACACACGTACACAGACTCTATCATGTGCACAAAATTTGATATGCAACTCTAAAGCCTTCTGAGACCAAGGAAAAAAGCGTCAACTAATTTTTTTGTTCTGTGTGATTTCCTACCTATTTCTTTAATTTAGCTAGGCTTCTTAAATTTTTATTTATTTATTTATATAATTTTACAGCATGTCCACAGTAGTGGATCACAGGTCCATTCTATATTTTACATTAAACAAAAATGGACAGATTTTGGTGGTATAGTGAAAGTAATACATAGAGGGAGAGAGAGAGAGAGAGAGAGAGAGAGAGAGAAAGTATATGATCAATATAACATATTGTACAGTGACAAGACTGAGTCCTTAGTGGCAGTAAAGTGGTAAAAGTGCACAAGGATGTATTGCAACATGCCCAAAAGTGACAGACATATGTGAAGAGCATGACCATGAGCGTCCTTGAGCTGTCACTGAGGTGACGAGTGTATGGGAGGTACTGAAGGAACTGGAAGAAGGAGTAATGACTAGAATAGAGTATCTCCGGAATACCAGTAGCCTGCAGGTACAAATTGGTCTTCACCCCCCTAGTTCTAGATTGAATGTTGTGGTGTCTTCTAGGTGTCAGTATGGTAATCAGTCTGTGTGCTGAAAGATGGTCATTGTGGTCCTCAGACGTCATTATACAGTAAATATACTCTATGGGCAAAGGATTGTGGACACCTGACCATCACACCTTTATGTGCTTGCTGAACGTCTTGTTCCAGATTTATTTTCTTTGCTTTTATAATATATATAATAATATAAGCTCCATGCTTTTCTTGCTGGAAGGTTTTCCACTAGATGTTGGAGCACCTCTGTGTGGATTTGTGTTCATTCATGTACAAGAGCATTAATGACATCTGACACTGGGTTGGGTGAGAAGGTCTTCCAGTTCCAGTTCATCCCAAAGGTGTTCATTTCAGTGGGGTTGAATCAGAGTCAGGGCTCTTTGTAGGACACTCGAGTTCTTCCACTCCAATATTAACAATCCATGTCTTTATGCAGCTCTGTGCTTTGTGCACAGGAACATTGTCATGATGGACCAGCCTCAGTTTGAGCCTCTAAGTTCTAGTGAAGGGAAATTGTATATCTACAGCAATTCAATTCAAGTTTTCAATTCAAGTTTATTTGTACAGCGCTTTTTATAATGGACATTGTCTCAAAGCAGCTTTACAGAACATAAACATAGAACAGAAGATAAACATAAGGAGAAATATAAAGAATTAATATAATAAAAATTCAAAATATATATAGTTCACAGTGTGTATGTACGTATGTATGTATGTATGTATGTATGTATGTATGTATATGTTTTTATCCCCAATGAGCAAGTCTGAGGTGACTCAGGGAGCAGTGGCAAGGAAAAACTCCCTTAGATTGGTAAAGGAAGAAACCTTGAGAGGAACCAGACTCAAAGGGGAACCCATCCTCATATGGGTGACACTAGATGGTGTGATTATAAATATACAGTCAGACAATGTTGTACTGGTGTAAGGATCACATGGAGTTCAGATCTCCTCTTAGTATCACAGAGTCCAACTGGAGCTGTCACTGTAGTGTATCAGAATTAAGGCACCAACACAAAAACATGTCTGACCAACATCAGATTGCAGTCTGGGTTGATTTTGTTTTCATGTTCACTCAGAGACAAAATCTACTCCGCTAATTAAACGCGGTTAACAATTCATGTTCAGTTTCTTCACATTCACACACAAAAATCCACATATTCCTACACAGCAGATTAACATTACTGATGGAAGTACCTCAATCTCAAACCAAACCTAAACAAATGAAGAAGATAGCAGAGATTTCTAGCTAGTCATTGCAGTCATCAATGAGCCATAATATTACAGAAGCTAGCACTTTATTGTACAGTGTTTCCAAGCTGTAGTCCTGATATACACTATAAACAGCCCATTTTACAGTGTTGCTTCGCTCTACAACACTTCATTCATCTCGTTAGCAAATTAAAAAGCCTTTCCTGAGGTAAAATGGGTGTACTGGGAGAAAGATAAACACTGTAATGTTTAGGGGAGCGGAGTGGAGAAGAAATCACTGTGTTAGCACACAGTGGTGTTCTTCATTGATTTGCGTCTCATTCACTGATTACAGCTTCGCCGCATTAAGAATAAACAGCAGGCTGTTGATAAAATGGCGTTGTTTTTAATGTCATTAGCCGGTTTACAAGTGCTGTTTGATTTGCGTGGTTTTCTGTGTGTTCTATTTTAGTCAGTTGAAAGCTTATTCTTAGTTTTCTTAGTTAGTCAGGAAATCTTTTTTATTCAAAATCTATATCAACATGTCCTCTAATTTTGCTCACTTTGAAAATATGACGGGGGCACGGTGGCTTAGTGGTTAGCACGTTCACCTCACACCTCCAGGGTTGGGGGTTCGATTCCCGCCTCCGCCTTGTGTGTGTGGAGTTTGCATGTTCTCCCCGTGCCTCGGGGTTTCCTCCGGGTACTCCGGTTTCCTCCCCCGGTCCAAAGACATGCATGGTAGGTTGATTGGCATCTCTGGAAAATTGTCCGTAGTGTGTGATTGCGTGAGTGAATGAGAGTGTGTGTGTGCCCTGTGATGGGTTGGCACTCTGTCCAGGGTGTATCCTGCCTTGATGCCCTATGACGCCTGAGATAGGCACAGGCTCCCCGTGACCCGAGGTAGTTCGGATAAGCGGTAGAAAATGAATGAATGAATGAATGAATGAATGAATGAATGAAAATATGACTTAATAAGACTAGTCAACATTTAAGATCGCCATCTGGTGGTAAATTACAGCTTTTAGTTTATCTTCATACCATGTTATCGTAGTTATACTAGTTTTCTTTATGTGGTAAATCTTTTGTCAAATTGTGTAAATTTTCTATATTTAGAGACTATACTATACTACTATACTACTATAAACTCTCCATTAAGACATTACTCACCAGAAAAGACATTAAATTTGTTTATATTGGAATATTCATGATTATATTTAGCATTTCTGGTGCTAGTATGCAGGTTGGTGCTGTATTTTTACAGCCAGCATAGTACGATGGTGTTTTTTTAGCTAGCATGATCATATATCGATGTAGTTTTATAGTTAGCCCCTAAATGAGGAGGTGTTTATGCTCACAGGCCATTCATACCATCAGCCAGGACCAACACAACACCCACTACCTTAATTAAACTTACATAGCAGCCTTTACAAAACTCCACACACAGTTCACACATATGCAATTCAGTCATAAACAGTAATATTTATATCACCATTTTCACATCATGGGTCACTGTAGTGTTCTAGATTTGTCTATTTTGTCCTTGTTCAGATAATTCCAATGATTGTACACTTATTACACTTTTTTAAATGTAACCTTTAAATTCATATTATTTTGGCTTAATTTTAACTCTATTTCTATAACACTTACTGTCGTGAAAAGCATTTCGTGCATGTCGCGTTTGACTGCGTAGGATTTTGTATGTGACATAAAATCAAAACAAAAGTTTTCTGGTGTTCAATATTCGATTAGTGAGGACTCAAACTTTCAGAATGCAATGCAGCTATATAACAAATCTGCACTGATCTTTAGTTGTAATATTATTATTCTTATCCAGAGCATTTATACAACTGAGCAGTTGACGGTTAAAGGCCTTGCTCAATTCCAATTAGATTTACTTCCAATTAGAGTGTTGGCTTGGCTAACTAGTGTTGATAATTGAGTGAAAGTTGAAGAGTTGGCACAAAAAGCTGATCTGTTCGAGTATTTATGTGTTTTAGTCTTTAGGAGGTGAGAACAAAAGCTGGACAGTCAAAATGCCCAAAGTGCTGCTGCATCAATCTCTTTAAGTAGAGATGAATCGAGGGCTGAATCCTTCCAGCACAACAAAAAAGTCAACTAAGAATTTCATTGCAAAATGCTGTAAATATTGAGCATGAAAAAAAAAATCACATCTTAATTGTAAAGATTAATATAAAAGTTGTTCAAGATGGGATTTTTCCTTTTAAAGGTCTCTTTTTAAAAAAACCTAAAGAAATGTCACCTGACAATTAAAAAGAGCCTAGAATTATTTTGCATGAACGAGCAACAGCTATCAATCAAAAACAAAACAAAAAAACAACATGCATTCAAGAATCTCAGTCAAAGGTGTTGGATAAGACGTCAAGCTGATTCTTTTATCAGTAAGTTGCTGTTTTTGAAGGCCCATGTCTTAAAAACCGGAGGCTAAGTAAGTTTCTTTTCTTCTTCCGTGGTACAGACTGATGTCAGCACACTGTACACATCCACAAAGCTTTGTTTGATGAGTGGATGATCATTTAGTATGTACACGCAACGGAGATAAAATCGATATTAACGTGGATTGTTTAGCAAAAACACAACATTTATAGCTTGTTATTCCCCGTTGATCCATTAGCCGAAGTTGTCTTTATGTTTTTTTTTGTTTTTTTTTTTATATTATGATGTATAATCATCATTAAAGCATTTGCTTGACTATAAATTATGCACTATGTAGTCTATGGTGAAACTAATAGGAAAACGAAGAGGAAATTGCAATTCTTGACCTTCAGATGGATCCTTGGTTTGGTCTATGTATTTGTGTTGATGTAGAAATAACCGAGTTTACATTTGCGTCCCAGAGCCTATTAAAGCGATACGATCTGTCTGTTGTTTGGCTGCCGGATGACAAGCAGACGATAAACACACAAGCCCTTTAAATGCTCTACCTTTAAATATCACAGATGGTGTGCAGCTATGTAAGACATCAGCATCTAAAAAAACATTCCTTTATTATGATTTATCTTATATGCATCTTTTGGGATTTTAGTGTCAGCATGAATGTCCTAGCAACCCAAATTGTTTTAAATAAAGAATAAAACAGGATGAAGGATGATGTTATAGAATAGATAGTCAGGACTCTGTTAACTTTCAGTGTGAGAGGTGTGTTTTTCCTTCTGTGTCATAACCTTACACAGAATTTTAATGGTTGAAGATAAACGATGCACATGAACAAGTACTTGGGGCATCGCAAAGAGCAGAATTGGGTTTGTTATCACTGTTTACTTTGAAGACGGAAACATTTGTGTGAAAGAAACTGAAGTAAGTAATGAAGGAAGGAAGGAAGGAAGGAATACTAGTTGTTTTGATTTTTTTTTTACCTGTTTCTAGTTATGTTTCATGTTGTGCACCATCCATTAAACAAGTTTCTGTTATCACTTACGTTATAGCAGCTATGAAGACTACATCTTAAATATACAGCTTATCATGTTATACTTGAATCTTCCAAAGCACTGACATTGAAGGCTCTTTCAAAAAGACCTTTTCATTCGAATATGATGTTTAGACCAATCAGAATCAAGAATTCAAATATGCCGTGAAATAAAATGATTATATTTGGTTATATCACCCAGATGATTATAAGGTTCCCTTTTGAGTCTGGTTCCTGTCGAGGTTTGTTCCTCATATCATCTCAGGGACGTTTTCCCAACCAACACTGCCTCTATTTCTGTAGAGCTGCTTTGAGGCATTGTGCATTATTAAAAACACCATACAAGTAAAACTTAATTGAATGTAAAGGATATGAAAGATTATATCACACAACAAGTCTAAGCTACAAGAAGCTTTTAGCATGAGACAAATGAAGGAAAAGACAAATCAGCTCCACTGAGACAAGAAGCTTTTCAGCGGTGAAACAGGTGGTCATTATGCAGCCAGAAGCACTAAGAACCATTCCAGCATGTTCTCTCTCCGTAAAGCAGACACGGATCCCAGAACACGACTTGCATTCTGGACAAAGAGTCTTTCATGAACATGTGAACAAGGGGGCCCTCACTCAGAGCTGCTTCTGCAAACTGAGACTCTGATGGAGCTCCGAATACCGTGTCACGTACTCAGCAGAGAAAGTACACAGTAACCTAGCAGTGTTACTTTTATTATTTTTCTCACTAGTGCTTGACAGATTAAAGTATTTGGCTGCCAAAGCAGTGAGGATTATAAGGATGATTACTGCTTTAGAAAACACAGGCGGCATTAATCTGATTACGGTAAGCGCCAAAACCCTATTAATTTAGGCAAGATTATCTGGTCATGGATGAGGACATCATATGTCACCTGCACAAGAATGTGTGTTTATCACCCAGTCTTCATGTAAAGTAGTCTCCTTATTTACTCATACATCATTGACAGCTATATTTTGTAAAAAACAAAAAAGCAACAAAAAAAACAAAAAAAAACTTTTGAACACTTATCCGTCTCCTTGGATGTCCTTGCTTCTGTCTCCATCTGTAATAAACATCTGCCAAGCACCATCTAGGACGTATAATGACACATAAGCACATTTTTAGTGCAACAACATCAGCAATTTTTCTAACTTTTAATGATTTAAAAGTTAATGATTTATGATTTGCAAAACTGCATCAGAAGATAGATTTTAGATAGATAGATAGATAGATATTCATTCATTCATTTTCTACCGCTTATCCGAACTACCTCGGGTCACGGGGAGCCTGTGCCTATCTCAGGCGTCATCGGGCGTCGAGGCAGGATACACCCTGGACGGAGTGCCAACCCATCGCAGGGCACACACACACTCATTCACTCACACACTCACACACTACGGACAATTTTCCAGAGATGCCAATCAACCTACCATGCATGTCTTTGGACCGGGGGAGGAAACCGGAGTACCTGGAGGAAACCCCCGAGGCACGGGGAGAACATGCAAACTCCACACACATAAGGTGGAGGCGGGAATCGAACCCCCAACCCTGGAGGTGTGAGGTGAACGTGCTAACCACTAAGCCACCGTGCCCCCGATAGATAGATATGTTATCCATATATTATTTCAGGAGTTTATAGCAGAAAGTCCAGATTACTTTTTATTTTTTTATATATACGTTGGCTTATAAAAAAACACCAAGCTGAATTTAATGTGTTTTGTTAGAACAGGAATAAAAATCTCTGTTAGTGCCAATATTATTATATTATTCTTATATTATTATTGGAATATATTATTGTGCACATTTGAACAATGAGCCTAAAGTCAGATTTAAAGTCAGATTTTGTTCTTATATTAAATCTGTGCTTTGGAGTTTCATGGAATATATTTCACACAAATCCAGTTTTGTGCTATAATATATGGTCAGAAGCATGTGGACACCAGTTCTGTCCATCTCTCTCTCTCTCTCTCTCTCTCTCTCTCTCTCTCTCTCTCTCTCTCTCTTTCAGATGAAATATATACTATATGGCCAGAAATATGTGGACACGACCATCACATCTCTATATGATTGAACATCCCAGTGGATCCCATTGGAGTTGGTCCCACTTTGCTAGAATAGCCTCCACTCTTCTGTGAAGGCTTTCCACTAGATTTTAATATGCAGCTGTAGGGATTTGTGCCCGATAGTTTTAAAAAAGAACCTCAGTGAGCTTGAGCACTGGTGTAAAGAAAGAAAACCCGGCACACAGTCAGCGTTCCAGTTCATCCCAATGGTGTTGAGAACAGGGCTCTGTGCAGGACACACAAATTCTTCTACACCAACTTGAAAACCATATCTTTAAAGAGCTAACATTATGAAGTATTTATTTATTGTCCTGCTGGAACAGGTTTGTGTTCTGGGTTGACTGTATTCTAGTATAAATAGAATCTCAATTCTATAGCATTGGCAGCAAAGACATTTCTGAACCAGTAGGTTCAGGGCCTGTTTTCTTCCCACATCCATAAACCTATCCTGAACTCTACACTACACCACTAGGACCTTGATGTCTCACTAATACTTCACTGTCTGTAATCACCATGATGTTCTTCTCCACCCTGTACATTTTGTTACATCTCTACATAATTATAAATGTATATAACTGTATATTCATTGCTTACCCTAATTACCATCCATTTATATATATATATATTATCTGTACATACACTGTATATATCTTGGTTACTGTTGTACATACATTGTACATAACACACACATTTAAAATATACACAACATATATAATTATATATGTTTAGTCATATTGTACTGTCTATACAACTAGCACATGTTCACATAACCCTTATGCACATACTATATTATCTATCTATCTATCTATCTATCTATCTATCTATCTATCTATCTATCTATCTATCTATCTATCTATCTATCTATTTTAGATAATTGTGTGCTTCCATATTTGTCAGTATAGTTTAGAAAACACTAGTGTCCACATACTTTTGGACAAATACTATATCCTTGTACCCTTCTCAAGTATCACCTGTGTATGGAATTTGTATTGCAATTGCAAAAATCGACTTCGATGTATTTGGATTCTAAAGTATTTCACTGAAAATCAGTTTCAGACACAGAGGATAATGTTAAATCAGCTGGGTGCTTTGTCCCTCCTTAGCCCACTAATAACGACTCGTTTCACTTCACAGCAGGGAAGCCAGACTGAAAGCGGCTGCCCTCTTCACTATGAGCTCGCCATACTATGTATATCTTACAAGCCAAAAAATCTGTTCTAGTTGCTCCCTGAAAATGTTAGTAGCACAAAGAAACCATATAAACAGAGCCTAAATTCTTCACCATGCTCTGTTTCATATTATCGTGTTGATTGCCACGAGTATCATGGATTATTGAGGATGGAGAAACAATGCCGCATTTTATACGAATCCAATGTCAAAATGATTTAGCTTCCTTTTACTGCAATTAAACAACAGCAGATGGAGATGCCATCTGCGCTCTAACGACTCGACACTCCTCTCATACAGTGGTTTTCTTTATGCTGAAACAAGTACAGTCTCGAGAAAAGTGCAGAACCGTCCAACAGCAACAGGCAGACGCGTACAATCAGAGATGTGCGTCCTTCGTTTTTCTCATCTTGGAGTTAAGACTAGAAAGGTTAGATAAACCCCTGAGGTTTATAACAGCTTGTTAAGATGGTGGGTGAAAAAAACCAATTCAAATCACAAATCAGCGTGTACATTGCTTTGAAACAAATCTTTCGTATAAATCAGACGGATAGCAGGGTTTTGCCTGACAAACACAGAACAGGATGGAGTTTGATAAGAAAAGCCAGTCCCATATCTTATTTATTCCACTTTCTTCACTGAGGGGATTTTGTTCAGCAGCCTGTAATGCTTTATCAGTGATACACTGTCATGGTGAAATAGCAGTGCAATAAAATTCCTGGTGTACAACCGCAGTGCTGTAGTGTATTGTTATAAGAGAGAGAGAGAGAGAGAGAGAGAGAGAGCGAGAGAGAGAAGGGTAACCAGTGTGTTCTGACAGTACAGCCAAAAAATAAATCAATATACATAAATATTATAATCTCTCTCTTGATCCTGCTGTTACTGCTATTAAAACTGTGACGGTTGAACTAACATCACCTCACACAGCACACATAAGCAAAACCAGGACTGGCAGCTGAAAAGAACGAGTGTCCAAAAATCTGTTTGTGTTACCATGTTGTCAGCCTTGCTTCTTGTTTATCATTTATCCATCCTTATGTTCCAATGAAAATGCATTATTGTAATGAACTATTTATTAATTGTGATGAACCTCAAAGGAGGAATCAGATTTTTGTATTGTCACTTGCTGTGGGCCCAATTGTCGTTGTGTTTCTGATGCTTTTTACATTAGGGCTGTCCCACCATATTTGTGTGTGTGTGTGTGTGTGTGCGTAGTGTGTGCAGGTCCCACTCTTGATTCCTCCTCTTATTCAGTTAATCTTGGCTTTCAGTAGACTCAGGTATGGATTCTGCACCCTAACCGTCCCTTTCCTGATACGACTGCATACCTGAGTTGTATACAGATTTAAAATCTTTAAATTTAAAATCTTAAAATTTTTCTATAAAAATAAATTTATTACTTTAATTTATTATTCATTACATAATGTCAGTAGAGAATTTAACTAAATGTAAAGCTAACTAGCTAACTCATGTAATGTTTGATATAAAGCTATCTTAATTATAATCATCCATCCATCCATCCATCCATCCATCCATCCATCCATCCATCCATCCATCCTTCTGGACTTTGCATATACTGTATGTACTGAAACAGCATACATACTACACACATGTGCACTTTATTCTCATACCATCTAAAAGAGTTTGTTCTTGCCACAGTTGCCCTAGGCTTGATCATTAGAAACATAATAGAGATGAACGGTGATTAAAAAAAGAAACATGTTCTACAAAGCTGCTTTGAGACAAATTCCAGTGTTAAAAGCGCTATACAAATAAAATCGAATTAAATTGAATTTATTTATAAAGAATTATACTATATTCTAACGCTGCAGTAAAAAATTACATTTTTACTATTCCATTCCTATTCTATTTTTATTCCACTCTATAACACGGACAGTTAGAAAAAAAAGCATTTCGATTGTTTAAGTGACTAATAAAATTTCAATTTAATTTTGATCCCATTTCCGAATAAAATATTTATAAATATAGTAAAAATGTACATATAAAACTGTTTATTGTTCTAGAAAAGTCATATTAATGGTAAAAAAAAAAGGGCTTGCTGTTAAATTCTTCATTCTAATTGGACAGACAGTGTACTACTATTGATATAACTGCTTGGTTGTATCCATGTAAACCTGGTTGCTGTGTTTTCCAGGTTTACAATATCTACATTCAGAGCCTCAGATGATTTCTGTTCCATTACCCAGAAAATGTGAGTGAAATCTAATATTTCAGAGCCATTGGTTCATCATTCAAAAAAAACCCATCAGCTTGCCAAATCCTGAATAACCACTATATAATTTTATTAGCAGTCCATTACAGTCAGCTACGGTGACACATTACAGGAGACAGGTTCAGCTTTTTATTAAGCCATAATATTGTAGGAACCGTTTGTTCCAACAACTCCATGTTGAAGCTATTATGCTATAAAGCTTTTTTTTTTTTCTTCTAAAGTATATTTAGAGTTCAGGTCCTAGTTCAAACTAATCTGTCTGAAAGGCTATACAGAAGCTACAAAGATATTTCATGTTACTGATAGACTAGTTTGACTAATCAACTACTGAGTCATTTTCCCAGAGGTCAATGGAGTTTGTGCTTGCTTTGTTATGTCCGTGTTCTGTATTGAATGTCTTTGACATGTCTCAATCCACAATGGAGGTTGATATGAAGATCATATCGAAGTAGATACTCAGAGCTTTAAGAATTTGTAGTGATTCATAAGTATGTCTGTTTTTACCTACAACACCGGGGTAATATATTCACAAAAGTTTTTTCCACACAAATGTTCAAAGTACGTAAATGGTGATATTAAACCCATTTTTTAATTCTCTCTGAGATAAGCAGAGGTGGGAGTAAGTCACACATGTGCAAGTCACAAGTAAGTTTCAAGTCATGAATGTCAAGACAAAGTCGAGTCGAGTCTTTTTTTAATATTTGTCAAGCGAGTCTCAAGTCTCAAATTTGCGACTTAAGTCTGACTCGAGTCAAGTCATATAATAATAATAATAATAATAATAACCTTTATTTTCTATAGCGCCTTTAAAAGAACATCTCAAAGCGCTTTACAAAAACAAAATAAAAGCAACAAAATTACACACATAATATAAAGATGGGGGGCACGGTGGCTTAGTGGTTAGCACGTTCGCCTCACACCTCCAGGGTCGGGGTTCGATTCCCGCCTCCACCTTGTGTGTGTGGAGTTTGCATGTTCTCCCCGTGCCTCGGGGGTTTCCTCTGGGTACTCCGGTTTCCTCCCCCGGTCCAAAGACATGCATGGTAGGTTGATTGGCATCTCTGGAAAATTGTCCCTAGTGTGTGAGTGTGTGAGTGCGTGAGTGAATGAGAGTGTGTGTGTGTGCCCTGCGATGGGTTGGCACTCCGTCCAGGGTGTATCCTGCCTTAATGGATAAGGCAGGTAGAAGATGAATGAATGAATGAATATAAAGATTAAAATTAAAGCAACAAACATAGACAATGAAATAGGCACTATGTACAATTACAATTAGTCAAATTAAAAGCTACCTTAAAAAAATAAGTTTTAAGCAGAGATTTAAAAGTTCCAAGAGATGTTGCTTGCCTTATCTCAGTTGGTAATGAATTCCACAGTTTTGGAGCTAGTGAAGACAAAGCCCTATCTCCCCTCGACTTTAAACGAGTTAAAGGAACAGTTAAAAGACCAGTTTCCAAAGAACGAAGTTCGCGAGATGGAATATAAGGAATTAAAAGATCAGCCAAATATTGAGGAGCTAACCCGTGTAAGGCCTTGTAGGTAAGCATCAGAATCTTAAAATCAACCCTAAACCTAACAGGGAGCCAGTGCAAGGACTCCAGAAGGGGAGTAATGTATGACTCGAGTCCCCCATCTCTGGAGATAAGTGCCTAAAATCTGAAGGTGTATATCTTCGTCCAGTAAAATTCTGTTCGAGGTTATCAACAGAGGGGAAAACACACATCTAACATCCTCGTTTTATATCAGACTTGCAGACAGAAAGTAAATCATTTGTTTATACTTATACTCATATGTCCCATAAGTCAATTTCCATTCTGATGTCCGACAGAAACACCAAGATATTGGTATCAAAAAGGGTTAAACGCTATCACAAAAGCAGAAAACTGAGACTCCTGAGCCTGCTCCCTGTATAACATATGAGATTGTAAAAGCAGCATTGCTTCTTTGAAGAACTTGTAACATGCTTATATGTCAACCACCATGCACTATAAGGCAAAGGATACATACAGTGGTTCAAACGTAAGAAAGAAAACACTTTGACAACAAGGAAACTTTGTTGAAAGGTTGATAAATCATATAGAAATAAAGAATGGAGAACTGAGAAGCTTTGTGTCCTTTGAGATACAAAGGTCTGTGCACCAGATGTGAAGCTCATTTTCTGGGACTGTGGCTATAAAAACAAAAAACAGAGGACACTGTAGACATCAAACATAAAGATTAATTTCTTGTCAGGGTAAAATGTATACTGGTTTTGCTCTACAGCGATGCAACGGAACGTTCCAGACGGCCGGTCTTGTAGCTGGTGTACGTCAGCATGGGGAGTGATCGTGAGACTAAACAATTCAAACCTTCTAACATAAACAAACATGTAGCAGAAAGAATGTTTTAATATTTGTGTAGTAATCTGAGAAAATGGTGGATGTTGTTCTGGCTGAATTCAGGCAAACAGCCAGAAATGAAAAAGAAAAAAATTAATCTTTGACCAAAATTAAGATTTCTGCAAACAATATACATTGATATCTCTAAATGCAAAAAATCTTTACAATATTTACAAAATAGCATCTTTTGTTTAGACGACTTTCTAACTTTACCTTGAGATTTTTCTACAAATATGGCAGTTTAACACAACACAAGTTATTGGACATTTTCAATCAGTATAAAGAAATAAATTATTTTATCTGTCCCGGGTCTGATCTATATTGGGTCAGGATTGGCTTCCAGTGTAAGATGTGTGTTTTTTCCTCGGTTCATAACTACATTACACAGAATTTAAGTGATTGAAGATAAACACCTACAAATTGTTGGTGCTTATGAACAAGCACTTGGGGCATCGCAAGGAGCAGAAATGGGTTTGATATCACTGTTTACTTTGAAGATAGAAACGTTTGTGTGAAAGAAACTGAAGTAAGGAAGTAAGGAAGGGAGGAATGCTTATTAAAAACTACTAATTCTTAAAGCTCTGAGTGTCTACTTTTATATGAGCTTCATATTAAGCACCACTGTGGAGTGAGACATGACAAAGACGTTGTAATGCATTCAATGCAATGAATATGGACACGAAAAAACACGAGCAAACTCCATGGCCTCTGATAAAAGGATTTAAGAAGCACAATGTGTTTGGTTCTGACCAAAGATCTAAAACTTTTAGGTGTATGTGTGATTTCCTCACACACCGAACTCTGATCCAGATTGTAATTAGATAACAAGTGTCAAAAATGTCATTGATGCTCACCATCGCGTCGTCATCAAACCCACACACTGAGAGCTCCTTCACATTCTCACACGGATTCTGAAACCTTCACCGGACAGAGCGAGTTAAACAATCAGTGATTATCTCCTCAACAATGCTAGCGAGAACAGAGATCAGTCTAGTGAAAAGACCATAATGAGGCTTTACAAAATCAGACTACTCAGTTGAGTGTGAATCTCAGTAATTATCAAAAACATGTTGAGATTTGTAAACAATATGGCCGCCACATTCTAATCAGTTCTAGTGAGATCAGAGTCTAATTTACTAAAACAGCTGCACTGGCAGGGAACTTAAAAATTGTATACAGGACACGTTTGTTAAATGGACTCATTAGATTATAGGACTCATATATATGTATACAGTATATGCTGTTAAAGACAATTTGGTTATAACTGCATATAAAATTCCATACAAATTATTCATTCATTCACTCATCTTCTACCGCTTATCCGAACTACCTCGGGTCACGGGGAGCCTGTGCCTATCTCAGGCGTCATCGGGCATCAAGGCAGGATACACCCTGGACGGAGTGCCAACCCATCGCAGGGCACACACACACTCTCATTCACTCACACACTCACACACTACGGACAATTTTCCAGAGATGCCAATCAACCTACCATGCATGTCTTTGGACCGAGGGAGGAAACCAGAGTACCCGGAGGAAACCCCCGAGGTACAGGGAGAACGTGCAAACTCCACACACACAAGGCGGGGGCGGGAATCGAACCCCGAACCCTGGAGGTGTGAGGCAAACGTGCTAACCACTAAGCCACCGTGCCCCCCCCCCATACAAATTAACATTTTTAATTATTATTAAATAAAAATAAATAAAAAATAAATAAATGAATAATAATAATAATAATAATAATAATAATAATAATAATAATAATAATAATAATGATTATTATTGTTATTAATGCTAGAATTTATATGATAATAATAATAATAATAATAATATTAATAATAATAACAACAACAATAATAATAATAATAATTATTTTAAAATTATTATTGTTATTATTATTATTATTATTATTGTTATTATTATTATTATTATTATTATTATTATTATTATTATTATTATTATTATTATTATATATTATTACATATTATTTAAAAGTTTTGAACACTATTTATTTATTTATTTATTTACACCAAAAATAATGTTTTTAAGATTGCTCTCTGAAGCTAAACCCAAAGGTACCACAGAAAAATTCCAGCACTAGTTTTAAAGTTGCAGTTTGCAGTCTGCTGTTTGTGAGGTAAACTGCAATAAAAAAACACAAACAATTTTTTAATCCTTGACACAATTTACTAGAGTGCTTAAAAACTTAGATATTAATAATAACTAAAAAGAAAAAATATTATTTTATTTCTGACTGATGTCTTTGTTATTCTTAGTCTTTGTTTTTCTTTAATCTTATTTTTTTGTCTTTTTAAGTATCTGAAATATTGGTCCAGTAGGAACATCTTAGAAAATGAAACATTACAGAAAAATCTTTAAAGGCTGTATAGAAAGATAAGTTGCCTATCAGATATAATAGAAACAAGTGTAATGATCCAAGGCTCCAAAAGATCTGTGGAAGATTCTTCAATATAACAATATTTCTTTTCTCCAAAAAGGAAATATTTACGGAAGTTTAATCCAGAATTTGCACTTAGCTAAAAACAATGTAATAATTCAATGGCTGATTATTTTCATATATTCTGGAACTGCCCAGCAATCCAATCTTACTGTTTAATGGTGGTCACTGAAACAGAATCAATACTGGGCTTTGAGATTGATCATATCTTTGGAACTATACATTTAGGAAACATGCCAATGGATTTTAAATGCTTGAGACAAGTACCTTCTCAGATTGTTATTGGTTGCTAGTATAAAAAAAAAAAAAAATAAATAAAAAAAAACAATAACCAAGAAATAGCTGGAGGAGAACCTGAGAACCCACCAACAAACAAAAGATTGGAAAGCGATTGGAAAGGATCTTTGATAATGAAAAAAAAATGCCCTTTTCTCTAAGACTTAGTAGGGTTAGATTTTATAAAAACGGTTAAATGTCAAAATGGTTAATTTCCCCCCTCTTTATATATGTGAAGTGTTTGTCTAAGAAAATAGACTGAAAAGATTGAACTTAAAATAACTGAACCTTACCTTAAAAAAACTGAACCTGTGTATGTGTGTGTGTGTGCGTGTTGGGCTTTAGGAAAAGGATCCCTGTCACAAAAAGAACTGATTAAGCAGGTGACCTGTCTGTTAAGTTCTGTTATTTTTTTCTTCTTCTTTTATTTTTCTTCTTCTTTTTGTATTTCAGAAAAGAAAAAAGATGACATTACCAGCGAAGATTAACATATACCTGAAACTACTGAGTAAAAAATTAAATAAATAAAAAGCGCAATGCATCCCAGTATTTAGGATGACTTGTCAGGTCAATGAGAACATGCTGGTCAATTAACATCCAGATATTTGACAAAGAAAAAAGAAACATAACAATCGTTTTCTACTTTTTTCCCAGAGGGTTACTGTAAAGATGTGGAGACAAGGCATGCAAACACCCCTGAACGAGCAGCAGAATGTTATCACGTCATGATTACTTAACGTACACAGAGGCTGCCTCGGACTCAGCGAGTGCTGTGATAGATTTAACTAATGCGTGTTTGCAAATGTCTACTCCTTCAATCATCACGCTCGTTCCCCTGTAAGCAAAATGTCATGCCTTTTTGTTGACCTCGATCCATCAAGTGTGTGAGCTTCCTTACCAATTTATTACTGTGTTGTAGAACTGTGTATAATTTTAAAAACATTTCAATGAATATATTGTTCCTATAAGGCTAGATAAAAATAGAAATACTTACAAACTACTGTACACATTCTATAACCTCTAAATGTGTACTTTCATATGAGCTTCATATTAACCACCACTGTGCAGTGACACATGAAAAAGACATTCAATGCTGTACATGGACACAACAATACAGACACAGTTCCATTATTTGGCCTCTGGGAAATAGAGTTAAATGAAAGTATATGCTATAAATCCATTTATCGTCAAATTTAATCCACCAAGAAAGCTTGTTCAATTGATGTGATCTAAATTTATATACTGGTTCCATGTGATTGAACTGAGTAGCATCAACACAATTAGCCTTTGTACATCCATCATAAATTGAGTGTATTTGCCCCGATGGAGTGATAGGAAGAGTTCTGAATGAATGTGCAAACCAGCTATCTGCTGATTTACCAAGATCTTCAACCTATCCCTGTCCACACACAGCATACCACCCTGCCTGAAATCTGTCACTATCATCCCATTGCAGAAAATAGTGTTGCCTGCGGCCTCGATGACCACCGCTTCTATTTCGAGAGGCTGGTCTTACATCACATCAAAGCCACTCTCCTTTAACCATCATCAATTAGCCTACAGAGCAAATAGATCCATAAAAGATGCCAATACCACAGCACCAAGCCACCTTGAACATCAGAAGAAATGTGTAAGAACTTCAGCTCTGCCTTCAATACTGTCATCCCAAGTAGATTAATCACCAAACTTGACAACCTTGGACTTTCCCAACTCACGTGCCAATCAAATTAAAGATTAGATTTTTTTTTTTAGATTCAACTTTATTGTGATTACACATGTACAAGTACAAGGCAACGAAATGCAGTTTAGGTCTAACCAGAGTGCAATATCAGCAAGTGCAGGATATACAGTGTTTACATGAGTTAAATAAATTAAATAAAATGGTAATATAGGAGTAATTTACAGATGTGTATGTACTATGAACATAATATACAGATGAATATATGTGTACTATGAACATAATATACAGGTGAATATATATGTACTATGAACATAATATAAAGATGAATATATATGTACTATGAACATAATATACAGGTGAATATATATGTACTATGAACATAATATACAGGTGAATATATATGTACTATGAACATAATATACAGGTGAATATATATGTACTATGAACATAATATACAGATGAATATATATGTACTATGAACATAATATACAGGTGAATATATATGTACTATGAACATAATATACAGATGAATATATATGTACTATGAACATAATATACAGGTGAATATAACTATAAACTGAAATTTACAGAAGGATATGTGCTGTAACAAAATATATGGCTATTACTATAAACTGTAATTTACAAATGTGTATGTACTATGAACATAATATACAGGTGAATATATACAGTATGTACTATGAACATAATATACAGGTGAATATATATGTACTATGAACATAATATACAGATGGCTATAACTATAAACTGAAATTTACAGAAGGATATGTGCTATAAACAAAATAATAATTAAGGACTTTCTAACAGATTTCCACCTGTCTATTAGAATAAGCCACCATGTCTCCTCCACATTTATGCTCTCAACACCAACTGTGCATCAACTGATCCCACTAACAACATCATCATGTTTGTGGAGGGTGATCTCAGATTGTGATGAAACAGCCTACAGGTGTGAAGTGCAAGGACTGGCTTTATGGTGTTCAGAAAACAATCTCAGCCTGAACACCTCAAAAACAAAGGAATTCATCATAGACTTCCGTTAGCATAGCATGGCTCCTGATCCGTTCTTGGTTCTTGGGTACACATATTGCTGATGATCTCTCCTGGACTACAAACATCACAGCACTGGTAAAGAATGCACAACAGCGACTCTACTTCCTGAGGATTCTCAGAAAAAACAACGTACAAGTGGATCATCTGTTGTCTTACTACAACTGCTCCATTGGGAGTGTGCTGACATACTGTATCACTGTATGGTACACCAGTTGCACTGCAGCAAACAGGAAAGCCCTTCAGAGGATTATCAACACCTTTCAAAAAAATCATTGGCTTACTACCCTCCCTGGAAGAACTATTCATCTCTCGCTGCCACAGCAAAACAAACAACATACTGAAAGCCCCATCCCACCCTGGACACCATCTACTTGACCTTCTACCATCTGGCAGACGCTTCAGGTCCATCACATCATGCACAAACAGACTCAGGTCTATCTATCCATCCGTCCATCCATCGATCCACCCATCCATCCATATATCTATCTTCAAATCCCTGTATAAAAATAAAACTTTTTATTTTATTGTAGTGTTTTGCACCAGACATATTATCACTGTACTATTATGCCATGTATGTTTTAATCACCTAAACGTATTACTATTGTTATAGCTCCCATTAGCACCAACATCCAGTGTAATTGGTTCACATCAATACAACATGAATTCAATCCACATAATTCAATCTAGTCATTAGAAATTTGATTAAATTACGTTCAGTATTAAAATCCTGTTTTGTTGAGAAACATAATATTAGATTAGATTAGATTAGATTCAACTTTATTGTCATTACACATGTACAAGAACAAGGCAACGAAATGCAGTTTGGCATCTAATCAGAAGGGCAAAAAGCAGCAAGTGCAAGATGTACAGTATTTATAGTATGAATAGTATGAACAGGATAATATACAGAGGAATATGCTCTGGATATACAGGTATGGATATACAAGATATACAGGTTGGGTGCTATAGACATGATATACAGGTTGGGTGCTATAGACATGATATACAGGTTGGGTGCTATAGACATGATATACAGGTTGGGTGCTATAGACATGATATACAGGTTGGGTGCTATAGACATGATATACAGGTTGGGTGCTATAGACATGATATACTGTACAGGTTGGGTGCTATAGACATGATATACAGGTTGGGTGCTATAGACATGAACTATATACAGTGTTATATATTATATATTGTATAGGCAGAGGCTCCTGAAGCACCTACCATGAGGGAAGAGAGACAAACAATCTATGGGCAGGGTGAGAGGAGTCTTTATAACTGCTGCGAGCTCGACACAGACAGCGTTTCCTTTGGATGTCCTCAATGGCTGGAAGAAAAATTCCAGTGATGCGCTGAGCAGTTTTCATCACCCATTGCAGTGTCTTGCAGTCTGTGGCTTTGCAGTTCAACAGCATTGTTATAATATTGTTATATTGTTATGAGGCAGTGGTGGCTCAAGTGGTTAAGGCTCTGGGTTGTTGTTCGAGATTCAAGCCCCAGCACTACCAAGCTGCCACTGTTGGGCAACTGAGCAAGGCCCTAAACCCTCTCCGCACTGTATCATAGCTGCCCCTGTGCTCTGACCCCAACCTCCTCACATATGCTGTAATGTTTACGTGGTGATAATAAAGGCTTCTATGCCCCATGTATACCAATTATGGAAACAATACATAATATTTATGTTAAATCTGAAGAAACTGTGGAACAACCATAAAACAAAGAAGATCCTGTTATATGTTATATATTTCCTCCCAAACCTCTGTTTCTTCTATTTTGAGGGTAAAAAGACAAGCTTGTTATTTTACCTAGAAACAGCAAAGTCCTCCATCCTGAAGACATAAAGCTACGGTTTTACCCGACTATTAAAAAGGGTTGATGCTGTAGACTCCTTCAAAAATCCTAAACAAATGTCTCTTTATAGAACCTTTCACCATGACTAGTTTTCCTATGTTCCCCCACACCACCCCGTTGATTCTGACCAATCAGAATAGAGAATTCCTTCACAGACTGTTCACAGACTATAGTTCACAGACTATAGTTCTCTAAATTAGGTAAAATAAGATACTTCACTGTCGTTTTATACACTACACAAAAATTTAGTGTGGGCACTAAGAGAGTTTAAAGGTGCCCTTCCACACAAAACCGTTTTTACTTGTATTTTTTGATATGTGTTAGGTCCATATGTGTTTGTGTTGTGTTGGGAATGTGAAAATGAACTGCTACCTCCCCGGTCAGTTCTAGCCACTTAAAAGAAATAAGGGGAGAAATCAGGTCAGTTGGAAAAGCTGGTCACTCTGACGTCAGAGTGACTGAGCTCATTACTATTCATGAGCTCTCCCACTTGAGACCGCGCCCCCAGAATTCGTGTAGCTCAGTGAGTTTCCTATACAGCAAGGATGGCTGAACGTCAACGGGCTTGTGAAGAAGCCGTTCTGTCGCAATTCAAGGTGATTGTAAACAAATTTCCTCTAGCCTAGGCTACTTATTGCGCTGGGTGAATGAATAGTCATGCTCTCGTATCCTAGCGGTTAGCCAATCGGAGCCAAGCAGCATAGCTCATTTGAATATTCATGAGAACTGGTCTTCCTGCAGGCTTTCTATACCACACTAGAATGGCTTGAAACAAAGGCATTATTTCCACAAAAAAATGTTACAGCGTCCATGGTAAACTTCAGACATTACCACAAAAGTAATGAAATACATGTGGCAGGGCACCTTTAAACATTAACACTCCTGGAAGAAATTTAAAAGAAAGTAAAAAAATTTAGTTAAATAGGAATAAACTAATAAGAGTACATGGGAAAATATATACAGTTTGTTGTTTGTACTGGAGAAGGGATAGTTAGTGTCTGAAGTGAAGCATTGTTCAAACATTGTCCATTATGGAAATATTCGAACTTAAAGCAGTTGCTGATGTTTCCTGAGTGTAAAGTATCCATCATTCCTCACTGTTTTTCAGCAATTTCCAATGATTCACAAAGGTAATACACACGCAATAATACTAAAAGCAAGGCGCTTAATGCTCAGTTGTATAATATAAGATAAATGTAAGCCTCTCTAGGTAAGAGCGGCTGTTAAATGTAGCTTGTTACTATTTTCAGTATTAGCTGTCTGTGGATTATTCCATTGCACACACACAGGAGTGTTTGCCTTCTGGAAAAGTGGGATAGTAACACTACATATCATTATCACATGCTTTTGTCACTGTCTCCGTCGGTAGTAACACCTTATTGCACATCTTTCACTTACACGTTCACTTACGCCGCCTCTCATGTCTTTACCGCCATGCTCCATGAACAGACAAGGAGCTTAACGTCTGCAACGTACGCCGGGAATTTTGTGCCTATAGAAGCAAGAAAATCAGCACATGCTTTCATTTAAACGGCTCTTTAAATATTTAAGAGACACGAGTTTATTAAACCAAACAAAAATAAAACAGCAATTCACATTTAATGTACAAAACACTCAGACCAGATGTATAAAGAGTCTTCCTACATTACTGCTGAATTCTAAGATCTGACTGTTGATTCATTTTCTATAACACTGTTTTCCCAGAACACACAATAGGATGTACTACTGAAACGGTCGGGAGATGCGACCTGAAGCTGGGATCGAACCATTACAGAGAATCAGACCATATGTGGGCTAAAACTGATGTGCTGCTTTATTAACTTAAATTAACTTAACACTACAAAGAGACTTGAACAAGATACAAAAAAAGCATGAATAACAAAAACACGACTACCACGTCGATACCTGGGCACACACAACTGAGTGGCGTCTCGTCGCACCACATCACCTAATGACAAAGACAAAGACAGGTAAAAGGGCTGTTATATACTGTACAGAAGGGCAGAACGTTTGGGTAAATGAGAAACAGGTGATCAGGCGAGAAATCTGAAACAATAGAAATGCACTACATGGCACAGCACACATGGAGATAACACAAACAAAACTTTATTTAAACAAAAAGCAGGCCGTGATGAAACACCAGTAGCTCCTGCATAACTACACACTATGACTCAACTGGCTTTAGCTAAAATACAGAAAGTGTTTTAAAATGTCAAAAAAACTTAACCCAACCATGGGCTGATTTAAAAGACGTTTGTAAGCCGTCTCGTCTGCCATCTTGAATTTTCTTTTTTCTCATAGAGTGTCAGCGCCTGGTAGCCCCGTGTCTCTTTCACTACACAAGCAAAGCTGATCACACACCCTTTAAAAAGAGACTTTGATTCCTGGAATGATTGTGAAGTAAACATTCAGTATTTTTTCTCTAGTTTTTTTTGTTTCTGGTTCCTGATTTTTGCCCTGTTCATGTTGTTTACTCATCGCCTGACTTCAAGTCAAGTCAAGAAGCTTTTATTGTCATTTCAGCCATATATAGCTGACACAGTACATGGTGTTGCACAGTCTGGTTGTAAGGGGCCTGAATTTTTTGGTGCTTCTACTTGTTTCCTGTTTTTGTTGATTTTTTGAATCATACTTTGGATTTGTCTGCATGCCCTTTAAATAAAACACTTTTACTACAATTGCATTGGTCTCAACTCTCATCAACTCTCACCTGCTGTGTCTTCATTCCCATCTCTATTGACTGTGTGTGACCGCAATAAACCAGCAATATGTAAAACAGAATTCATGTAAAAACTGATTAAACCTGTCAGAAGATTCAGAAGATTTTTTTCAGTGAGGTTCATTCTGTAGACTTACTTTAATTTAATTTACAAACATATCTCAGTCTTTCTAATATAAAACATGCTGACATATTGGAGTAGCTAGTCTTCCTACAGTACATCCATTGCTAGAAGTACTATATCTTAAACAAATGTCTAAAATGTCTAAACAATGCTACGAATGAGTGATAAAAAAGTATTCCAAAGAAAAATACCTCCTTTGTCTTGACAGATCTCTAAGCTTTGCCGGGTGTGAGAGGAACGCGTGCTGTCAGGAAGGATGAGGTGTGTTGAGTTGTGGTACGATTGGCATCTGCGTGGCATATGGGACTCCTCTGGTGAAGACCTTCTCAGTTCCACTGAACAGGTGTAACAGCAATTTACTGGAGGGGACAACTTCAATAATCCGATGAGCACCAACTGGCAGAGCTCCTCGCCATCTCGCCAGGCCGCTGCACACAGTGCCAGATATGTGCCATGTTGGCAGCCAAGGCGCAGTGCTACAGTGCCGTGACGTGTGCCAAACATCTCACAGATTCAGTGGTACACATTCACACACTCACAAAAAAAAAAAACACAACAGAAAAAATAGAAAAAAAATCAAATTTCATCTGATTTCATCATTTTTTGGTGGATTACTTGATTACATCATTGATGTTAATAAATCATGGCCTGGTAATTTGTAATTAACTAAACAACAATACATTTCTGAATCTTAGAAAATTATTTTTATTTAATTATTTATATAAAATTGATTGATTTGTGGGTGTGATTTATGTTCTGTTCAAACTTCTGGATTGTTTAAGCACTTTAAAGTGACATAAAATTGGTTTGTCAGACTATTTGAGCCCTTGTATAAACTAGCATTGCCTCTTGTTTTCAAATTTGAAATCCTTGCAGATTTGCTAGATACTTATATCATGCCTTTGTACGTGTTTACAGGAAAACATCTGCTACACAATTTTAAAGAAATGTGGTTCTTTGGGACGAGCCATGTTGAAAACTTCAGCATAAACCATGATGTTCATTTTTGCTATATTGGATTTTCAGGCATTTAGATTTATTTATTTATTTATTTATTTTGCATTTTCCTCTACAAATTTTGTCCAATCGTCATGAGATGGTGATCACAGCACCGTGAGACCAGTTTGAATAAAAATAGTATTTCAGAATTTTGAACTGTGGGATTTATCTATAATACATAAACAAAATATCGGTATAGTCGCTAACTGGGAGGTGAGGCCAAATCTTTCTTGATGCAATGGCTTGATGTATTCCAAAAAATCATCCTTGCCATTTAATTATTATTCATTTTTTGTTATTTTTATTTCAATTTAGTATAATTTTGTGTCAATGGTCTCTGTGGCTTTTGGTCTCCATTCCTCAGAAAGTGCTTGGCCCCCAAATCGCTGCAGGTAGATATATTCATTCATTAATTTCCTACCGCTTATCCGAACTACCTCGGGTCACGGGGAGCCTGTGCCTATCTCAGGCGTCATCGGGCATCAAGGCAGGATACACCCTGGACGGAGTGCCAACCCATCACAGGGCACACACACACACACTCATTCACTCACGCAATCCCACACTACGGACTTTTCCAGAGATGCCAATCAACCTACCATGCATGTCTTTGGACCGGGGGAGGAAACTGGAGCACCCGGAGGAAACCCCCGAGGCACAGGGAGAACATGCAAACTCCACACACACAAGGTGGAGGCGGGAATCGAACCCCAACCCTGGAGGTGTGAGGCGAACGTGCTAACCACTAAGCCACCGTGCCCCCCTCCATTCATTCATTCATTCATTCATTCAGGGATTTTTTTATTCAGGGGTTAATTTATTAAAAAAATAAAATATAAAATTATATATATATATATATATATATATATATATATATATATATATATATATATATATATATATATATACATATGCATGTAGGTATTTATTTTTCCACTTTATTGTTAGCCTCCAGTTTCCTGCAGAACCAAATGATTCGTTCCCCACGCAGTTGCTTCACAATTGCTTTAAAAATCAGTTGTCTCTGAATAAACCAGTGCTCAGATTTGCAATAGAGTTGAATTTCTCTTCTCACAAGTACACACAGAGATAGTTTGGAGGTCTTCTAAATAATAAGACCCTCTTCTAAGGTCTCCTCTCACATTTTCTATGTCCAATTTATTCTGCATGCGAAGCCTCGGCACGTGTAGCACATACAGGATGAGAAACACTATTAAAGACAGAAACGTTGATATCGCACAGGCTGAGGAACTGAGTGTGGCTGCAGGAAAGGAGAATAACCATAATGTGTTATTCATCACCTCAGCTAGAGCTCACACACACACACACACACAGTCAGAAGACACACACTCGTACATACACACACATGCTCAGACACATGCATGTAGACGGAAAATACAGAGAAAGCGTTTGCTCCTTCTAGCATAAATCTTTAAAAATGTTTTTAATCATAAATTCAGTGCTGTTTATTTTAGCAGCCAGCATTAGGAATTCTCTGATTTACAAAGGCTTATACAATAAGTACAGAATCATGGGCAATACCTTAGCTCATGGTTTGGACTCAAAATATTCACACTTCTCAATAATTTATTCTCTGTCTACCAAATTCACTCTGCTCTCTGATACTAGTTGATAATACACATGTGTAATATGTGAGAAGAATACGCAGAATATCTGGAATCCTGTTGCTTTGCTCAGTTACTCAGCTTAACCCCATCGATGTTAAAAGGTAAAAGCATCACAATGTCTTTTTTTTGCACTTTAGATGAGTGGTAACTTAAATAAGGAATTAAAAAAAAATGTAAATATTAATGTGATAATATTATTACCATTTTTGGTCAAACAGCAAGTTACTAGCTAAAATAATTGAGATGAATACATATTTTGTTTGTTTTGTTGCTCTACTCAGTTTATAAGTGCAAAAGTTTTTAAGCAAAAAATACATAAAAATCTGACAATTTTTAAAAAGGAGTTTTTTTTTATTATTCTGGGGCAACCAGAACATGCAAATTGAGCAGAAAAAAGGTATTTTACCTGATCCTGTTCTTTGGGGGAAATTTTTTTTTTACTTTTTAGTAAGTTACAGGTTAAAAAAACAGAGGGAAAATCCACATGAAAGAAACAATGTCACAAAGAAGGATTTTTTTTAATCATGTTTGGAAAGGAAAATAAATTTCTATAATTTAATTCTCTTTTTTAAATATTATTTTTCATTACTAATTTTATTTGACAATTTTCTGTCAAGGGGGGCACGGTGGCTTAGTGGTTAGCACGTTCGCCTCACACCTCCAGGGTCGGGGTTCGATTCCCGCCTCCACCTTGTGTGTGTGGAGTTTGCATGTTCTCCCCGTGCCTCGGGGGTTTCCTCCGGGTACTCCGGTTTCCTCCCCCGGTCCAAAGACATGCATGGTAGGTTGATTGGCATCTCTGGAAAATTGTCCGTAGTGTGTGATTGCGTGAGTGAATGAGTGTGTGTGTGTGTGTGCCCTGCGATGGGTTGGCACTCCGTCCAGGGTGTATCCTGCCTTGATGCCCGATGACGCCTGAGATAGGCACAGGCTCCCCGTGACCCGAGGTAGTTCGGATAAGCGGTAGAAGATGAATGAATGAATGAATTTTCTGTCAAATCTATTTACGAAAACAAAGAAACCTTTAAAGGAAACAAATGTTTTTTACATTTTTGCATACACAAACTTTCGCATTGAAAGCCATCAAAGAATTGCTTTGTATTCACCGTCTTCCCTGCAAACTGAATTGTTCCATTAAACACCACATTCATCTGAAAGCAGATGTGTCCGTTGTGAACGTGTGCTGTATTTTCCAACATACGGGTCTTCTTATTGCTTAATGTAAGTGGAAGAGCTCCAAATGCAAAACAAACCTTCCTCAGGCTCATTATATGAGTAATGAGGTGCTACGCTGCAGCCCTGACCTCGCTCGCTGCTCTGTTTTCTACAACGTCGAGTCTGACGTGTAGTGTGTTATCTGCCAAACTCTGAGCTCAGTGCTCTGCTTATCCAACTGTCTTACTCGTGGCGTCGTTTCTCAAAGCGGCTGTGACGGATCGGAAAGCGGATTTCTCACTGAAACATAACGCTACGATACCTGCCTGGAGATGATACAGTCACTGGATAGATGCTGCATTAGACAAGAAAACAAAGTGTGCATTTGTCTAATGAGGAATCTTGTCAGTGATGGCAGCATCCTGTCTTATGGAGTCTGTATTTACTGAAACTAATCTCATAAACATCTCAGACAATGATGCATTTAACCCTTTTTACCAGTACAACAAGTTCCTTTCTGTCGGTGGAAATGAAAACCGACTTATCAGACATTTTATATCAGTATAGACAAACAAATTACATCATCAACGCGTGTCCGATATAAAATTGTTATCTTTCGGTGAGACATTTTTGTTGTTTTTTTTTAAGAGACTGTTTAGACAACCTTACACAGAATTTTGAAGACACATCTATAGGCAATAGAGACTTAATGGCTAAGGCTCTAAGTAACGGATATGAAGGATTGGGGTTCAAGCCTCAGCACTGCCAAGCTACCTCTGTTGGGCCCAAGAAGGAGAACCTTAACTCTCTGCTCCAGGAGTACTGTACTGTACTGTACTGTACTGTAGATAGCTGAGCCCAGCTTCCTAACAAACTGGAAATAGAAGACAGCTTTATTAGTCATAAATACATTAAGAGAGGGTTAAGGGCTCTGCTCAAGGACCCAACAGTGGTAGCTTGGATGTGCTGGGACTTGAACCCTGATCTTCTGAGCAGTAATCCAGAGCCTTAACATTTATTATAATAAATGTAAATATTGAATTTAAAAGGTCTCATTTTGGTAAACCACCTCCTTGATGATGCTCTTGGCCCTTCCAGGTAAGTATATAAGAGGATGGCATGAACCGCATAATAAGACTATTAGCATGTTCAGAAAATAGTATTATTTCCTAAAGCACAGGAATATTTGTGTTTATACTGTAAAACGCTTTTTTGTGCACAAGCCCGGATTTCTCAGCACAGTGTTAATGCTGAAGGTCTGTAGTAACTTAGTTAGGTTATCTTCGCGATATAATCCGACAAGAAGAAGATGTTATCTAATAGTCTGTTACAGATTTCACCCGAGTTGTTTTTAAGCATGAAGTAATCTTAAGAGAGTGCTGAAATCTCTGAGTGTAAAACTGGCTCCAGGTGGTCATTAGTGAAGCGTAGCTATTTCTAGGCACTGAAGTCGCTTCACGACCTTCTTTCAGTCCTTTTCTTCTGGTTTCCTCTGTCTCTTGGCTGACCTTAATAAAAGCCTATCGTTCTTCCATTGATCTGGATTGAGTTACCCAGAATGACTCATTCTAGCTCTCCATCAGCAGAGAGAGAGCCAAAAGGAAAAGAGCCTCAAGGCTAACATTTTAACAGCTAAAATAAATCAAAGTGCTAACCACTGATAAATGACTGTATTCCAAACTCATTAGGTCATGCATGAGATACAGTGGAGGGCAGCTGCACTCGATTGCATCACTGCAATAACATTTCTGCCTTTAATCACAAGAACCTGCCTAACCTTTTCCTGCTGACTTTGATGAACATCTTAAAACCCTGGACTACTTCCGAGAGTCTTTACGTAATGCGATTCAGGTGTAGATATTTTTTTTTTTTATGTGAATGAAAACGAAGCCTCACACTGCCATGGATTTCCTAGTAGTTAATCTGCACGCTATTCGTTCAGTACCGAGCGAGAGCAATCCACATCAACGCAGGAAAGCTGGCGTTCCTTCGCTCAGCTACGGGGATTTGGCAGCCTCTCTGAATGATGGACAGAAAATGATTAATGAGAGAACCGCATGCAATTAGGCTGGGATTCCAGTGAGTGTTTTCCCTCAGCTTTCTGAGGGGTTGTCAGAATGGCACCATCCTGCATCTGCATCCCTCAGAGCTCTTGCTCCTTTTTCCATCTGCAACAGGTGGCTGAATCTGAGAGATGAATGTCCGTAAAAGGGGGAGGGAGAAAACGGTTGAGCTGAAAAAGGGAAATTAATAACGGAGATAAAAAGTAACCCCGCAGTGACGAGCCCCTTGTGCTGAGTGCTGCATTCTCTCCTTTCACGACTTCATCATCCTTCACCGCTAATGACTGCTAATTGCTAACCCTGCTGCTAATTCTGTTGTCGTACCGCCTCCTCGAATTTTAGCACTTCTGTTTCAAGAAATTAGATCCAATGTTGTTTTTCTCCCATTAGATAATGTGTTTACAAATATGCTTACAATTGCAAATGCTATTCATTAGTCTACTTCAAATTAATTAGAACAAGAAGAAATGGAGTGGGATTTTATAAAAGCCTGAGGTTTGAGTTATCCTGGTTTCAAGTGATTGGTCTAAACTGAAATATCGCCTCCTGTGGCTTTAAAACACATTTCCTCAGTCAGAAGCAAATGGTTGAAATCGATGGCTAAGACTAATGACAAGACAAAATGAGACCTTGATGTTGTTACCCAGCAAGCCATTTTCATCTCCTGCTCATTTTATCGTCCCCCCAACACTCAATCCTTTTACATTTTAGCCCAACTTTTCCTATTATAAACGAGTACCTTGAGGCTTTGCCCTTCCAGCCATTCAGTTAATACTATACTTTCAATCACAAAGTCCTGTGGACCTTTTAAACCTCTGGAAAATCTCCAAGCTGGTTTAATTTCAGCAGATAGTATTTCCAATGTGGCACCAATTTGCACCAACATGGATCTCTTGTCCACTCGATGAATGGTGTTATAGCTGTGGTTGTTAAGGTATAGCTAGTATAGACGGGGAGATGTAGCGATTTTCTAATATCATTAAAATAGTGAAAATCACAACCTATTATTAGTACATTTATTAAAGATATAAATAATGTCAAAAAAAAAAACCTTCGGCTCCAATAAATAGATAAAAATTAAGAACCATTAATAGTCTGCAATAAAAAAATTAAAAAAGGGAGGAAGAAATAAAGACAAAAAAAGAAAGGGAGGAAGAATGGAAGAAAGAAAGAAAGAAAGAAAGAAAGAAATACAATGTTTTGAATGAACTAACTGAATTTGGAATGGTTAAGTATTTCTGATAGGAGTGTTATACTTTGAAACTTTGTTGATAATAGTGGAGGTGTTGTTGTTGATGGTGGTAGTGGAGGTGTTGGTGGTGGTGGTAATGGGGTGCTGTTGTTGTTGGTGGTGGTAGTGTTGGTGGTGGTAGTGCTGTTGTTGGTGGTGGTAGTAATGTTAGTGGAGGTGCTGTTGTTGTTGGTTGTAGTGGAGGTACTGTTGTTGTTGGTGGTGGTGGTAGTAGAAGTGTTGTTGGTGGTGGTGGTAGTGGAGGTGTCGGTTGAGGTGCTGTTGGTGGTGCTGATGGTGGTGGAAGTGGAGGCACGGTTATTGGTGGCGGTGGTAGTGGGAGTGGTGGTGATAGTGGAGGTACTGTTGGTAGTGGTGATAGTGGAGGTACTGTTGGTGGTGGTGGTGGTAGTGGATGACCAGTGTTATACTTTATTCTTTAAATCTCTCTAACCTCGGAACTTCCACAACAGGTGTTGTTTTTGGTAGTAGTGGAGGTGGTAGTGGAGGTGTTGATGTTGGTGGTAGTGGAGATGTTGTTGTTAGTGGTGGTAGTGGAGGTGTTGTTGTTGGTAGTAGTGGAGGTGTTATTGTTGTTAGTAGTAGTGGAGGTACTGTTGGTGGTGTTGGTAGTGGAGGTGTTATTGTTGTTAGTAGTAGAGAAAGTGTTATTGTTGTTGGTAGTAGAGGAGGTACCGTTGGTGGTGTTGGTAGTGGAGGTGTTGTTGTTGGTGTTTGTGGAGGTGTTATTGTTGTTAGTAGTAGAGAAAGTGTTATTGTTGTTGGTAGTAGTGGAGGTACTGTTGGTGGTGTTGGTAGTGGAGGTGTTGTTGTTGGTGTTTGTGGAGGTGTTATTGTTGTTAGTAGTAGAGAAAGTGTTATTGTTGTTGGTAGTAGTGGAGGTACTGTTGGTGGTGTTGGTAGTGGAGGTGTTATTGTTGTTAGTAGTAGAGAAAGTGTTATTGTTGTTGGTAGTAGTGGAGGTACTGTTGGTGGTGTTGGTAGTGGAGGTGTTATTGTTGTTAGTAGTAGAGAAAGTGTTACTGTTGTTGGTAGTAGTGGAGGTACTGTTGGTGGTGTTGGTAGTGGAGGTGTTGTTGTTGGTGTTTGTGGAGGTGTTATTGTTGTTAGTAGTAGAGAAAGTGTTATTGTTGTTGGTAGTAGTGGAGGTACTGTTGGTGGTGTTGGTAGTAGAGGTGTTATTGTTGTTAGTAGTAGAGAAAGTGTTATTGTTGTTGGTAGTAGTGGAGGTACTGTTGGGGTTGTTGTTGTTGGTGGTTGTCTGGTGTTGATGATTTTGCTTCATGTTTTGCTGATGATAGATATGCCCAAATTATCTTATTCATTTCTTGGAATTCTTTCAATTTTGTGTATAAATGATAAAATGCATATAAAGCCCTTTATGTTGTTTTTAGTAGCTATGGCAGTTTATTAACAGTGATTACTAGATATCATAAAGAGTTTGAACGTTCCTCGTGTGCTTGTATAAAAACAATGCAACTTTATTCTACAGGAATGAAACATGTCATTCAGATAATATTACAGATTTTGGGTAAGCTAAAATGGTTTAAATTATAGATTCATATCTTAATAACGAATAGCCTCAGAAAACAACACTCACCTCCCAAAGTACTGCTTAAAAAGGATTAATATTTTTTGATTTTTTATTTACCCTTTTTTTTGTTGTGGATGTTTGTAGGTTTTAGCAGAGCCCAGAGCAGTAGTACTACTAGTCACTGCTGTTGGTATTTCAAGTGAAATTGTCAGCCTTGGCAATCATTGCTGAGAAACACTACACAAACTCTGTTACTCTTCAGCAGTGAATCAGAGCTCCAGAGTCGAGGATAAGTAAACAGCCCAGTGTGGGGGTGAGGAGGGTAAATAATAGAGGGCCTTTACAAATATACATGCATTTACTCAAATCACAAATGAAACAAAATGCTGCGAAAAAACAAAATGTTCTTTATATATTTGAGCTGTAATACAGTATTTGTACCATGACACAATAAACCTGTGATTATTTTACACTGGGTTATTATACTATAACATTCCATTACAAACCGAATTAAACCAACTCCCCTAGCGAATACAAACAGCTCCGTCATAAAAACGACTGAATCCCTCGACAGGTAAGGAACAGCAATGTATATATTTGTGCACTATTAGAGGAATCAGAGGAAAATCAACCTGACACACAATCAGTGTAGAAAAGGATAGTTATTGATCTTTCAGCTGTGCAATCAGCATGCGAGAGTGCTTATGGCACACTGGATTTGTTTGTTCAATGCAGTATAAAGGCCAAACCAGGAATCTACTGTAGCACAGGAATAATAAATTCACAACCAGCCACGTCGTGCATTTGATATGTGCAAATGAGATTAAAATACAGGCCCAACTTGATATGTGTGTACAAGAATAAATAATCCAAATTAGTGTATCGTTAAACAAACCTATGCAGTATGTGGTAGTCCTGATAAACAGTATGTGGTAGTCCTGATAAACAAGACCTGATAAATAAATCAGATTAAAAAAATCTTTTTTTAATTTTTTTTACCCACTAGAATAATTTGGTATTTTCTTGGGATCTGGCTTCATAAAGCACCCCGATTCAAAACCTACTGATTCCACTCTAGATGTAAAAGCGTATAATTCCACGGATTGCGTCTGAAATCATTTGTTACATGAGCAACAACATTTCACACTCGGTCGTGTCGTGTTCACCCGGCGTGCCTGATATCCGTGAATGTGTCAAATGCTCTAAAATGACTCCAGATGACCGTGAAGGATTCACATTCTTCAGCCCATAAATCATTTATCACACAGCCATCCGTGAGTGAATCGTTCACCCTGTGCTTCCTCTGTGTCTTTTGTTCCATCAGTGTATCTCGAGCCAGGCATCTTAATCTAACTAACAGCTCGGGAAGCCTGTTCGCTTTGCTATCGATGAGATTATTTATCTTCTTCTGTCTTTATTGAATATGACAGACGGTCAAGAACGGCAGGCTTCAGGCACGATTAAGGCTTTAAGGTTCATGACCCAAAGAGATGTCTGGTGCACGATTGCACGTGCGGGTTGGAGGTTTCTTCAGAAATCAATATGAGGAGTTGCAGCACTATTCATAACAGGGCAAACAAAATGGCTTGTAGCTGTGTGGTTAGTATTAATCTGGAATATAATGAAATATTAATTAAAAAAGCTTTTCAGTGCTACATAAGTGTTCAGGCATATAACTAGTCTCATTACAATGCAAGACTTTAGCTTGAAGCACTATACATTTCATTACGAAGATATTTCATTACACTTACACACAACCGCCCTCAACTCTCATAATAATGCAGTTCCTTAGAACTGTAAGACTTTACTGTGGTTATAATGTGTGAAAGTGTAATGTTTTTATTTGTTTGAGATGGTCTGGGAAATGCCTTTTTACCGCTTATACTGTAGGTCTGAACTCTACAGACTTTCCTTAACTGAAAAATGTTTCACTTTTGCTTGGATCCCAACCCTCTCACTCATTTTCTACCACTTATCCGAACTACCTCAGGTCACGGGGAGCCTTTGCCTATCTCAGGCGTCATCGGGCATCAAGGCAGGATACACCCTGGACGGAGCGCCAACCCATCACAGGGCACACACACACACACACACTCTCATTCACTCACACAATCACACACTACGGACAATTTTCCAGAGATGCCAATCAACCTACCATGCATGTCTTTGGACCGGGGGAGGAAACCGGAGTACCCGGAGGAAACCCCCGAGGCACGGGGAGAACATGCAAACTCCACACACACAAGGTGGAGGCGGGAATCGAACCCTGACCCTGGAGGTGTGAGGCGAACGTGCTAACCACTAAGCCACCGTGCCCCCCCTGTATCCCAACCCAAAATTAAATTTCCTTTAAAGTATTAAAAAGAGAAATTTTGTATTCCATTCTTCCTGCTGCAGACACTGCAGGGGCACTGCGGACATTTTGGCAGCCTCTGAGATTTCGATTAGACTTGTGTGCGCCGACCGGCCTGCAGTTCAGGTGCAATTCAGGCGCCTGCAACGTGAGGGTGGGAAACGAGCTGAGAAAATCTCCGTGGATCAAACTAGAGAAATATTTGTTTTAGAAACTTCCCTCAGATAAATGATAGCATTCTATAAGAACCAGTACCACGTTGCACCTGAGCAGCTTTTTCCTTCCTTTTTCCTCTGTTTGAATGGAGTTTGCATCAGAATCGGAATCAGGTTAGTTTTCCGAGTATATTTTGCACACACAAGGAATTTGCATAGTAGTGCATCAAATATGATGACTGTACAATACACAATATACAGTATAAGATGTGTGAGTAGTGCAAGCAGCAGTAGTGTGTAACTTAAGGAGATTGACATGCGCTGTAGGCAGACTGGAGTGTGTGAAGTCAAGTGTGTGTGTATGTGATGTGCACTTTGATGGGTCTGCACCCCTACTAGGTTGTCGCTTGGGGTTGAATCCAGGTTCCTGTGACCCTATGTAGGATAAATAATACAGAAACTGGAGGGATGGATGGCTGGATGAATAGACACTCCTTTCATCAAGCTTTCGTCACCACATTTAAGCAGAACTGACCCTGCCATCAGACTTAATCTGGTTATTGCATTTGGTGTGGATTGGTTGTATTTATTATTTATGGTGACCAATACAGCTGTGTTGATCTGTACATCTTGTATGATTTCATGTACCTGATACGAGTTTTCTTGCACTGATCAGTGATTCTGATAATGTATTCCTTCAGTAATAACAAAAAGGAATGCTTTGAGCATTAACAGTGTTCTCTGTATATACAGATAATATTTTAGTATAGATAGTATATAAATCAGAATACATTCTCCATCTGTATTAATAACTCTATAAAGGCTGTAAATCAGTGGGAGAGATTAATAAACTGAACTAATGGCTCGCTCCATGTGTTAAAGCAAGTTGTGCGTTGTGTGTGTGTGTGAGTGTGTGTAAATGTGATGTATTGGACACGATGTGTAACAGGTGTGAGGTCTTGAGAGGGAAGCGAGGAGTCCAGCTGTCCCTGCAGTTTCAGGTCACGTCCTCCCCCATCTGCCATGTCCTGCACCCTCTGTGTCTCAACACCTGAAGTGTGTGTCAGCCAGGCGGTGTCCCCAGCCACGAGTCAGAGGCTGTCTCCCTCCTCTATCCTCTCTAAGTCATCCATCCATCTCTCCGTCCCTGTGCCACCTGCCCGGAGAGCCCTACTTCTGCTCGCTCGCAGGTGGAGGAAGGAGACGTGCCGCTTAGGAAATAAGTCCCAGGAAGATACTAAGAAATATTTATTCTCTGAATCGTCTGCTGTTTCTCTATATGATCTATAGAGGTTCATGGACAAATCAAAGTTTTATGAATACAGCAATTCATTTTGTGATATTATAATAACACACAAACCCAAACTATGGAATATAATAACTACAAAACCCCAGTAAAAGGATGCCAAGGGAGATTTGTACATTTTAAACATACTTGATTTCATACAGGGGGCATGGTGGCTTAGTGGTTAGCACGTTCGCCTCACACCTCCAGGGTTGGGGGTTCGATTCCCGCCTCCGCCTTGTGTGTGTGGAGTTTGCATGTTCTCCCCGTGCCTCGGGGGTTTCCTCCGGGTACTCCAGTTTCCTCCCCTGGTCCAAAGACATGCATGGTAGGTTGATTGGCATCTATGGAAAACTGTCTGTAGTGTGTGATTGTGTGAATGAATGAGAGTGTGTGTGTGTGCCCTGCGATGGGTTGGCACTCCGTCCAGGGTGTATCCTGCCTTGATGCCCGATGACGCCTGAGATAGGCACAGGCTCCCCGTGACCCGAGGTAGTTCGGATAAGCGGTAAAAAATTAATGAATGAATGAATGAATGAATGAAAGTTCATTATACAAAGATTAATATTACACAAAAGTTCAAGATTAATATTAGACTTTATATTTAAATGTGTTTGTATTTATCCCTAATGATCAAGCCTGAGATGACTGAGGTGACTGTGGTGAGAAAAAACTCCCTTAGATGTAGGAGGAAGAAACCTTCAGATGAACCAGACGTTTTTGTAGTAATTGTTAATAAATTGCTGTGTGTTGTGCTGTGATTGGATGCATTCATGTAGGGATGTGGAAGCCTAGCGGTTAAGGTGTTGGACTACTGCTCGGAAGGTCAAGAGTTTGAATCCCAGAGCCACCAAGGTGCCACAGCTGGGCCCCTGAGCAAGGCCCTTAACCCTCAATTGCTCAGTTGTATAAACTGAAATAAATGTACGCAAAGGAAAGAGTCTTTTCATGACTAGAGGTTTGCAGGTACTGCATATTTTTGCTCTTCCAGCAATAAACTGAGGATGCAGTTGGTGGATCGATGCTTGTTGTAGTCTATTTGATTAGCTGTAGCAGTGTGAAGACTCACAGAGAGTGAAGATATCTAAAAACAACACGGATGCTCAGTAAATTAAAGAAATCTGTTTGTACTTGGAGATCCTACCGTGCGGGTTTATTCGTAACCCGTTCGCTAACTTCGTCAGAAAATAAAACTCTGTATCACTCTTTAAGCAACAATAAAGTAAAATATTCCTAATAATTCTGGGATTTTTATAACAAGAAAATTTGCTTCATTAATAATCTTTTGTTCCCCGAATTACATTCGTTATTGTCGGCTCGAGAAGCAGCCGGGGCAAACTGATAAATATTTCATCCGTTTTATCGTGCTTCCCTCGCTGTCTCCTACTGCCACGAGCTTAATTCAAATTACACCAGTCTGAAAGAAATCGATCCGGAGAAGAAACATAATTTTGGAGTTCGCCATCAAGCTCCTCCTAGCAATGTAATTACGCTCTACGGGGCATTTGTTACTTGCTTGTAGATCGGCTCTCTTAAACACGGTAATTGCATTGCCTGGGTTTTGTGGCCAGGCATTTAAAACAGTGCAATGAGTGAACGGGGAGCTATTAGAGATGGGGCTGTAGTGTGATGGATGGCTTCTCGCAGTGACCCTCACCACAGCTGTGTCTGTAAAGCCAGCACGAATTACACGCTCACCTGCTGTATAATGTATGCCAAGTCGCTCAAACTTTAAGCATTAAGGAGTGGTATTGCATAAACTTTTCTGCAGGGGGATAAAATGACACTGTAGTGAATATTCGGTCATCTTCAGATCCTGATCTGGGTCGTGGTGGATCCAGCACTGGAATTGGACTACTGATTAGAAGGTTGTGAGGTCAAATTCGAAGACCACCAATCTGCCACTGCAGGGCCCTTGAGCAAGGCCCTTAACCCTCAACTCAGTTGCGTCTTTATATAAGAGCATCTGCCTAATGTAATTAATACACCTGGAGGGGGCACCCGGAGGAACTGGTTCCTGGAAGGAACCTGGAGGAAGCCCACACTGACATAAAGAGAGAACAAGAGAAACTTCACACAGGCATTAACCTAAGCACAGGATCAAATTAGGGACTCTGGAGCTGTGGGAAGGCAAATAATGTTCATTCATTCATTCATTTTCTATCGCTTATCCGAACTACCTCGGGTCACGGGGAGCCTGTGCCTATCTCAGGCGTCATACAGGATACACCCTGGACGGAGTGCCAACCCATCGCAGGGCACACACACACACTCACTCGGCAAATAATGTTATCCTGAAAAAATCCTGCTGGAGTTGCAGAAAATGGAGAAGGTTCTTAGAAAATTGGTACTTTGAAACCCTTTCTCATCGTGTCGCATTATAATAATTCCTCAGGCAGAATCCAAGGAACATTAAATGACTCTAGATTACGACTCCATTTAAGAGTGCTTAAACCTTTATGTGCAAATTTCAGACCAGACCCTAGATCTTATCGTCGCTGTCGGGCGGAATCCTCGTATCTCCAAAACCGTTATTTTTCAGGAAATTAAAAAAACGCCGTACCTTATCTGCAGTGCACAGGGTTTAGTCCGCGTTGCAGTGGATTGTCTTGCGCTAAATTCCTGTCCTCAGACGAGCACCAGAACTAGCGGGGGTCAAGATTTTTTTTCTTTGAGCCCAGTGTTTTGAAGACATTTACCTCAGAAGACGTGTTGATTCGTTGCGACTCTTCTTGAGGAGAAATATGCCGTGAAGCTCTCCCGCGGAGTGAGGAAGAGGTGGACAGTTGAAGTGTCCAATGGAGTTAAGAGATTTGCGCTCAAGCTATTTTCAAGACTTTAGATTGGTTAATAACTTGTAAAAATAACAGACCCACGTGGGGACTGACCAATAGCATCGATATGTGAAAAAATATGAAATTGACCAAATTTGGACATACGAGGTTTCCGCCCGACAGCGACGATATGTTCCCTCTCTACCTTTGTACCTCTACCCAGTTTACCAGTTAGGCTCAACTTCTTTACTAATCCTCAATACTACAATCCTAAATAAAATTGTGAATTGTTTTTTAATTAATGCTGGAGAAGCGGATAATAAAACAACAAGGAACGATTACTTGTTAACTTTATTCTATCGTGTCAGACATCTGTGAGATCTGTCATATAGTCTGGTGTCTATAAGTAAGAAATAAAACACTTTGTGATGTGCTGTTAGAAGAAAATAATTCAAGAGTTACTTCTTTCCTACAACTGTGCATAGCACACGGGTTTGCTTTAGTGAGTCTGGTTCTGCTCAAGGTTTCATCCTCATATCATCTCAGGGAGATGTTCCTCAGCACCTTCACCTATGGCTTGTTCATTAGAGATAAAATCTAAATTTTGAATCTGTTTACATTTTGATTCAGATTTTTTTATATTCCTGTAAAGCTGCATTGTGACGATGTCCTTTGTTAAAAGCGCTAAACAAAAAGGTGGGGAGAGTAAAATTAATTAAAAAAATATTTACTCAACTATCAGTAAAAGTAATCACGTTCATAGTTACGTGAGTAAGAGTAATGAAGTATCCAATGAGAGCGAGTTACTAGTTACTTTGGATCTGATTCAAATAAAGGGAAAATCCTGAATCTCAGACTACATCACGATCTGTAAACCATGCCTCTTCTCCAAAGTCCGATCTGTTTATAGGATATAAAACCGTATAAACATGATTTTTCTTCTTCTGACACAAATGTTGTTCATTTTGCGTAATCTAGTGGAAAATGGATCAGATGTTTGGAATAAACGCTCAAATTGATGTTGTGTCTAGGTTTGACAACTTTGTCATACTGTATATCTGACAAGAGAGCGTTTAACCTTAGAATGATCGATTACATAAAATGTGTTTAAAAAGATGAAAAGAAAGGGATTTTATATTACAGTAAAGTCTAAGTGCCCATAAGTGGCAAAATTACCCCGAGATAGTCATTACTGAGACCTTTAATACGACATGCTGTCTTCAGTTGGAGCTGGAATTCTCCAGCTGTGGAACTTGTTTCGGTCCACGCAGCAGGCACCACTTTACCTAACTCTTCTGTTCCACTATTTGGAGGGAGAAAATAAATTGACTTATGAGGCCATGGCTGCCCCGATTCTGTTGACACGTTCGCTTCTTGCCTTTCTTCAGCCATTAACTTCCAATAACTGAGCACGCAAAAATGTGAGTGGATGTCAAGTGATTCAGATTACATAGATAGATAGACAGACAGACAGACAGACAGATAGATAGATAGATAGATAGATAGATAGATAGATAGATAGATAGATAGATAGATAGATAGAGACTACTACAAAAAATATATTCATTTACAAATATACAAAATGTACCAATATATAAGCAGATTATGTATGAATTGTCCATCAGGTTGTAATGGGAGTGAGAGTGTGGCTATCTAGTTCACTAAAAAACTAAAAAGGTCAACAGTCCCTCTGCATATGAGGGGTGCATTATACAGTCTTACTGCAATGGGCACAAGTTCACTGTTGCACCAGGGTGGAATCAGTCTCCAGCTAAAATTGCACCTCAATCCAACAAGCATGTCTTTAGAT
Organism: Tachysurus vachellii; assembly: GCF_030014155.1. Lineage (NCBI taxonomy): Eukaryota > Metazoa > Chordata > Actinopteri > Siluriformes > Bagridae > Tachysurus > Tachysurus vachellii. Next base: position 38,075,296 of record NC_083460.1, read on the forward strand.
GGTGAGAGGTGTTAACCATGATGAACAGCAATTTGGACATCTCACTCTTTTCACTTTTATGTGCACTCAGTTCTGGAAGTTAATAAGCAAGAAAAACTACATATTATTCGTTAAGGTACATTATAAAATTTAATTGATCGCCAATAGGACTCCATTTAGGATAAAGTTTCCATGTTAACAAAGAAGGTAATATTGTGCCTTCCGATTAGCATTGAATAATAAATGCAGGTATTTGTGTATGTGTTTCAACTGCTGGGATTATATAAAGATAATAAAATGGATATTTTATTAAATATCTTTTAGAGATTCAAGACTTTTTGCTAGTTTGTGCTAGTGTGAGCTATTACTGAAAGCACTGGAATAGCAAGCGCTAATTTGTTGTCCAGGTTGGTTTGGTTATCAGGGATAAACATATGTTTATAATTTATGTCCTAAATTAATGTATTTCCAAAAAGCTGCTTTGTGATTTTGTCCATTGTTAAAAAGAACTACACAAATAAAACTGAACTGAACCCACATAAAGACAAAAGGTATGCTAGCTCAGTGGTAAGATGTTTGACTGTGAGGCTGTTTGAAAGGCAGTGAGGTCAAATCCCAACGCTGCCAATGCTGACTCCCTTAAGCTCGGTTGTATAACCGAACGTCTCACTGAATAAGGAGTTTCATAAACACAGGCATGAAATGAAACTCTACTTACAACAACAATAATTCACTTGTGCAACAAGATGCATAAACAGCCTCTGGCACTTTCAGTTATCCTCCCCTCCTCACAGAGACAGAGGAACTTGCTATTGTCTCTGGCTATATGCATAATTAAAAACAAGAGAGTCCTACTTCAGATTCAATACACGGACTGTGACAAAACCTGCCGCCCTCGTCTCCTGCTATCCCTCGTGCAGACTAATGCGAAGCCAAGCACTCATCTCGTGTTTGCTGGAACGTGGCTTATTCTTATTCAGCGCTCTGTAGTGCACACAGGATCCAAGGGCAGCTCGGTGCCACACACTTCATCAAGGATAGAAAGCTCTTTCTAAACACCTAGAGTGTCTTTGGCATGCATCGCATAGTGCTGCATTAAATCAGGAGTACAATAATCATTCTGTGAATACTTAATGCACCGGGGCACCACGGAAATCCCAAGCATGATAAGCTGCGCGATATTAAAGTTGAGCCGTGCATGATAAGTAGCTGATTGTACTGGTTTCAGCCTCAGATGGGAAGCAAAGGGAAAGGTGAAAGAGACGGCGTGACACGGGACATGAAGCACGTTCAGACATTCGATACTCGATGATACGCTGCTAAGAGACAAAAAAAGGACAGAATCTGAGAGTGACAGAGAGATTCCTTATCACATTCGTATGTCTGTGTGTACGTGCCATACGTTACACCATCTCTGATGGGTTTATGAGATACGGTTAGATCTGTTTAACAAAGTGAACGGAAATGCTGTATAGAAGGTGCAAATATTTACGGCATTTGTACAGTCGTGTGTGGATTTGTAGACACGCTCACCTTCCAAGATCAAGAGCTTCAGTTAATGTTCAGCAGACTGGTGTGAGCTGAGAGGAAGGATACAGTAAGCAGTCTGTACACCTGTTCTAAGCAGAAAAGCATGTCAGATTACACAATACGTCACATACTGTACCACGGTGATTCAAATGTTATAAAATGAACAAATCTGAATTTCAAGCTCTGTTTAATCTTTAAAATAAAATACATATCTTATAAAATATGCTAATTCCTTTGTTCCTTTTGCTATCAAGTGAACTACATGTAACCCTTAGACCCATTGATCTGCGCATACTGTGAGGAAAAGACATGAGGCAGAGATGGAGGTAGCAGAGATGAGGATGTTGAGGTTCTCTTTAGGAGCGATGAGGATGGAAAGGATTAGGAACGAGCACATCAGAGGGACAGCTCGGGTTGGCTGTTTTGGGGACAAGGACAGAGAGACTAGATTGAGATGGTTTGGACATGTACAGAGGAGGGAAATGGTTATATCGGTAGAAGGATGTTGGAGCTGGAGCTACAAGGGAAGAGGTCCAAAGAGGAGATATATGGATGTGTTAAATGAGGACATGAAGTTAATTGGTGTGAGAGTAGAGGATACAGAGGAAATAGTTAGGTGGAAACAGATGATTCGCTGTGGCGATCCCTAACGGGAAAAGCCGAAAGTAGAAGAAGAAGATCTGCGCACTGGTCACTGGCATGATCATGTATTGACGTCTGATTGCTGCCGTTTGTTTACGTATTTCTTTTTTATTTTTATTCATTATATCCAAAAACACTGAGGCACCGTATAAGAGAGGTCAGAGTCACCTGTACTCCTGTACTCGGGAGATTCAGGTCCTTTAATGTCTGCAGAACCATGCTGCTGGTTGCCAGCATCATCTTCTACGCTGTGGTTTGCTGGGGTAGCAGTGTGAAGACAACTGGTGCCAACAGAACCAACAAGCTTATTAGAAAAGCAGGCTCTGTGATAGGAGTGGAGCTGGAGTCTCTGGTTGATGTTGTCTTAGTGGTTAAGGACAGTGGACCATTGATCAGAAGGTCATGACTTTGAATCCCAGGTCCACAAAGCATCCATTGCTGGGCCCTTAAGCAAGGCCCTTAACCCTCCATTGCTCAGTTGTAAAAGAAAAAAAAAACTATATCTGATGATATGTAAGTGGCTCAGGATAAAGGTGTCTGCAAAATGCTGTAAATGTAATGAAATGGTTGAGGTGTCTGAGAGGAGAACGCTGAGGAAAATTATTCTTGACAACACAGAGCAACATTTGAAGTCTCTAACAGTGAATACATTAGAGTTAGGACAACATCAACCTAATTTTTTTTTTAAATATACACATAAAACAAACAAGGAACATAAGTGCTGGTTAGAAGAGGCAGGTCTTCACCCGTCGTTTGAAGATACCCAGTGACTCAGCTGTTCGGACATCTAGGAGAAGTTCATTCCACCACCTCGGTGCCAGAACATTAAAGAGTCTTGATGTATTCCTACCTCTTACCCTGAGAGCTGGTGGGACCAGTCGAGCAGTGCTGGTAGATCTGAGTGATCGAGGTGCAGCGTGAAGAGTGATAAGAGAGAATGAACAATGACGGTATCACTGTACCTTTATACGCATCCCAATTATTACAATTCCACATTAATTACAGTAAATATGATAATATCACATCATGTGCAATATTATTCTTAGGTCCTTAGCACCTTTTTGTAGTCTTTTTTTTTTTTGTACTTTTGTATACATTTTGTATATATAGAATATTTCATTTAAATAGAAATATAACAATTAAATTCAGCTTACACTGACCAAAGTGCTGTACAAAACACAAGTAAAATTACAACACACAATAAAATCTTTATCCAACAATAAGTAGAAAAAAACAAAGATGTAAAAGGAGCTAATTAGTTAAGAATAAACAGTAAACAGTAACGCCAGGTTAAGAGGATGGGAAAGCCAACAAATAAAAATATGTTTTTAGCCTAGATTTAAAAACGGAAACGGACGGCGCATTTTTGATGTCTGTATTGATTCCATAGGTGAGGAGCAGAACTGCAAACGCTCTGTTACCTGTTGATCTAGAGACGAGGCGAGATCTAGGGACGTGAAGGAGAGCTTGTTTAGAAGACCTAAGGTACCTAGGTGCTAAGTATGAATGAATTAGGTCTGTAATGTAAGAAGGAGCCTGTACTATTAGTGCTTTAAAACAATTAAAAGAACTGGATTTTAAAATAAACTGGTAGCCAGTAAAGACATTTGTTTTTGTACCATTTAACAGCCTTGCGGCTGCGTTCTATACCTATTTATATTTCATTATATTTATGTAATTTATGTAATTTATATTATCTTATAATCTGAAGCAGTCTCTGTCAAAAGAATTTCCTTCAGGATTAATAAAGTTCTATTATATCTTATCGTATCTTATCTTTACTTATCTTATCGTATTGTGTCTTGTCTTTTTGTATCTTATCGTGTCTTGTCTTGTCGTATCGTATCTTATTGTATCGTATCTTGTCGTATCGTGTTTTTTCTTGTCGTATCTTATCATATCTTATTGTATCGTATCTTATGGCATCCTATCTTATTGTATCTTATTGTATCATTGTCTTGTCGTATCTTATCGCATCTTATCGTATCGTAACTTATTGTATCTTGTCGTATCATGTCTTGTCTTGTATCTTATCTTATTGTATTGTATCTTATCGTATCTTGTCGTATTGTGTCTTGTCGTAACTTATTGTATCGTATCTTATCGTAGCTTGTCATATCTTATCGTATAGTATTTTGTCGTAGCTTATCTTATCTTATTGTATCGTATCTTACCGCATTCTATCTTATTGATTCTTGTCGTATTGTATCTTGTCGTATCATATCCTCGCATCTTATCATATCTTATTGCATCGCATCTTATAGTATCGTGTCATATCTTATTGTATCTTATTGCATCGTATCTTATAGTATCGTGTCGTCTTGTGCTGTGTCGTGTCTTATCTTATCGTATCTTATAGTATCGTGTCTTATAGTATCATGTCTTGTCTTGTGTTGTGTCTTATCGTATCTTATTGCATCGTATCTTATAGTATCATGTCTTGTCTTGTGCTGTGTCGTGTCTTATCTTATCGTATCTTACAGTATCGTGTCTTATAGCATCGTGTCTTATAGTATCGTGTCTTATAGCATCGTGTCTTATAGCATCGCGTCTTATAGCATCGTGTCTTATAGTATCGTGTCTTATAGTATCTTATCGTATTGTATCGTATCGTATCTTATCTTTTTATTTTATCTCTTATCTTATGTTACATCTCATTCTATTCTATGGATGGGAAGACAGAAATTAATTGCTATATGGGATTAATAAAGTATCTAAATCTAATCATATGTTTACACACATATCCTTTCTTACTTGTGTCAGTATCTATGCACCTTTGGTCCGTAGTAACGGCTTTTGGTTCTTTTGTATATTGTGTATGTGGAAGAATGACAATAAAGCTTGAGTTGAGTTGAGTTGCGACAGAATATCGGTCAGTGTTAATTATTTGTATTTGTCCTGTAGTGTACCAGGTTGCACAATATGCACTTTATATGGCTATGCAAACTAACTTTTTAGTCTTTGGTCATAGAAGAAATTTGTTTCCTTTTACTATGTAACTCATCTGCTATATATGTTCAAAATAACAATAAAAGCTTCCTGACTTGACTTGATCTTTTGGACGTTGCCTAAGTTAGCGCCTATTATTGCTTACGTTAATAGCTATGTTTATTTCACACAGCAAACTAGCTTAACTTGAGAATTTTTGAAATAATTTCCATTGTATTATCGTTATGTAATCCCATCACTCAAAACTCATACACGAGTATCTGCATTTATTATTCGATGCTAAATTGAAGCCACAATATTTCCTTTCTTAATAACATATAAACTTTATTCTAAATGATTTTTGAACTCGGAAAATGTCAAATCAATTTAATTGCTTTTAATAATGGACTGTCACTGGAGAAGAATATATACATTTATAATAAAAAAATGTAAAAAGTTAACATTTTTTATTTGGATTTTTATCCTTTATGAGCAAGCTGGAGGCAACGGTGGTGAATAAAAATAAAAACTCCCTGCCATGATATGAGGAAGAAGAGGAAGCTCACCCTCATCTGGGTGACACCGGATTGTGTGTCATGTTCATGTCATGTTCAAAATACACTTTTGATGTTAGCTAATTTGCTAGATGTTATCTATTTTAGTGCCTTTGAGTTTCTAAACATTGTGACCCCGATGACAGGTTCAAGGTCAGAAACAAGCTCAGATTGTTTTAACATCATTTGGTAGCACATAAATACTGTAGAGTGGTGAGATATGTATTAAGAAGTACTGTAAGAAGTAAAATTATACATCTCATCAAAACCAGATGAAATAACTAAATTGTCCAAATTAACTCAATGCCTTAGAGAGATAAAAGACTGGATGAGCTGTAACTTTCTGTTGTTAAACTCTGATAAGACAGAAACACTACTTATAGGCCCAAAAACTAGTACACAGAAACTCTCACAACTTAATTTCCAATTAGAGGGGTGTACTGTTACTAGTAGCTCGACAGTGAAAGACCTGGGTGTTATATTAGACAGTAACTTGTCTTTTGAAAATCATGTCGCCCAAACCACAAAAACAGCCTTCTTCCACCTTAGAAATATTGCCAAGCTGAGAAACATCCTGTCTGTATCTGATGCTGAGAAGCTAGTTCATGCTTTCATGACCTCTAGACTGGACTATTGTAATGCATTACTAGGTGGTTGTCCTGCATCTTTAATAAATAGGCTACAGTTAGTCCAAAATGCAGCTGCCAGAGTTCTCACTAGGACAAGAAAGTATGACCATATAACCCCAATTTTATCATCTCTACACTGGCTACCTGTTAAGTTTAGAATTGATTACAAACTGCTGCTACTTACGTACAAGGCTCTTAATGGTTTAGCTCCCATGTATCTAACTAGTCTTCTAACACGTTACAATCCTTCACGCTCTCTGAGATCACAAAACTCAGGACTCCTGGTAGTCCCCAGAATATCTAAGTCTACTAAAGGCGGAAGAGCGTTCTCTTATTTAGCTCCCAAACTTTGGAATAGTCTTCCTGATAGTGTTCGGGGCTCAGACACACTTTCACAGTTTAAATGTAGATTGAAAACTCATCTCTTTAGTCAGCCGTACACATAATACATCCATAAATATTGTGCACTATCACACTAGACTTGCACATTCTTATGAACAGCAGATCTGTTAATCCCTCTGCACTGCTCTTCTCTTCTCTTTTTCTACCCATGCCGAGACACCCATGCTATGATCGTCTTCCGTGCGATGAGATTTTTGGACCTCCACTGAGACAAGGCTGACTCTGTGAGAACCCTGAGACATCTACAGATCTACCGGCTCCAGTTGGACTCTGTGATACTTGTATATTTGTAACCACACCATCTAGTGTCACCCATATGAGGATGGGTTCCCCTTGAGTCTGGTTCCTCTCAAGGTTTCTTCCTTTACCAATCTAAGGGAGTTTTTCCTTGCCACTGTTGCCTGAGCCTCCTCAGACTTGCTCATTGGGGACAAATACACATACACACATACATACACACTGTGAACTGTATATATCTTGAATTTTTATTATATTAATTCTTTATACTTCTCCTTATGTTTATCTTTTGTTCTATGTTTATGTTCTGTAAAGCTGCTTTGTGACAATGTCCATTGTAAAAAGCGCTATACAAATAAACTTGAATTGAATTGAATTGAATTGAAAAAAATGAAACGATATATCGTACCGTACCGTATCGTATCGTAGCTCTTTTAGCTGAACTTTGGTTGCAGTATTAGGATCCACAATGTAAACATGTCCACTAGCAGAACTTGCTGTTTTACATCTATTCAAATAACAAATGAACTGCATAACAGATCGTGTCAAAGGCATTTCATTAAACATTTTACACAAATAGTTTATCAACTTTTGGGGGAAAAAAAAAGTCGATTCGTATTGGCGAGTCGATTCGGTTGTTTTGACTCACTGAATAGTTCTGATCTTCACAGAAGCCTTTTTAAGCTTATAACTCCTGAGTTTCTCATTAGATTTGATCAGTTTTAAGATCACTAAATGCAGGAGGACAGACCAACCGATAACGAAAAGGTTAATTAGTTTTTTTTTTTGTGCAAGATTTTATCACATTAAACAGCTTCATGGTTAACTTCAGCACTTACCATCGACTATATGCTTTTGAAATAAATGAATCACTACAGAGGTTTTTTCAGAGCATTTTTTAAAAGCTATTTGAGAGATTTTTGAATTTCCGCACAAGCAAAAAGCAGGCAGTTAAACACTCTGAGCCAAGAGCAAGCACTCGCCGTAAAGCCGCAGTAGCCTATTTATTTTAGATGCAATCATTTCATTAAAGACTCTGAAACCCTTTTAACACAAATGTGATGTGGGTTTTTTTTTGATGCTAAAATAAATGTCGCTCTTAAAAGGGAACATTTCCCAGACTGTTGCCTTTTTCCCTGCCAACGTGTCTTTAAGTGATCGAAACATGGTTTAAATAAAAACTACATATACTTCATCTCTTTTCCCCCCAGAGACCAACATGTTTTGTCGTGTCCACGTTCAGCATCGAATGTCTTTGTCATGTCTCATTCCAAAGAGGTGCTTAATATGAAAGTAGACACTAAGAGCTTTAAGAATTTGTAGTGTCTCGTAAGTATTTGCGTTTTTATCTTGCCTTCTTGGGGTAATATATTTATAGAAAAACAAAAACAACCTCAAAACAAATGTTACTATCTTCAAAGTAAACGGTGATATCAAACCCATTTCTGCTCAAGTACTGTACTTGTCCATAATCATCTCAAATATGAAGCTGTTTATCTTCAGCCACTAAAATTCTATATAAGGTTATCAACAGAGGGAAAAACGCACGTCTCTCGCTGAACGCCAACGGAGTCCTGACTCATTTTAGATTAGATTCACAGTCAGAAAATCATTCATTTTTTTAAAAAATTGATTGAAAGTTGAATTCCTTCGAGTTTCACCATCAGAACGGACCACCAAAAAAAGCATAAGGGGTAAAGTATAGAGTCAAGTATTACAGACCGTGCTGTTATAGGAAGCTAATAAACAGTAGGGTGACAGGAAACAGGCCAACGTGATGCGATGTTACTGTCAAAGTACAAACAACAATTTTCAAAATTTAGTTGTTGTTGATATGAAACACGTCGTCTGGTCTTTCAGAGTAAAACACTGTCACAACTGCTGCTATAGAAAATTAATTAACACCTCGTGAATAATCGGATTCAAGAATTAAACAGCGCCGGGTTTATTCATACGTTCAGTTATTAAATGAGTAATGCCGTTATTAAATAATGACAGGAACTATATCAAGCTTCCCAAACTCTTTATTTTTGTGAGAATTATTTTGCATGCAGTATTTTCTTCCTGCACTTATTAATATATATATAAATAAAATTCCTGGTTCAGCAATTTAACATCCCTCAGTATTCGATGTTGTATTTTCCAGAGCAGAGCATAAGTCATGTATAATGTCTGTGTTTTCTTGCTCTCGTTTTCTAAATAAGCAAGTGAATAAATCATAAGAGGTTTGAACAGGTAGGAAACGGCTGACATGAAGCCACTAATGGCTCCATCTTTCACGGAGGAGGAGGAGCTGTCAGGTTTGTGTGTTTCTCCCAGGTGAGTTTGTGTCTGTCGCTTTACACAGAGAGAAGAGATAAAAATCCAGTGCAGGAAAATAAAGGACAGATATCAGAGGTCTGGAAGAGAGAGAAGATGAGGCTCGGAAAATATCGGACTAGTAGACGATTTCAGAAATGATAAACGATCTCATGATGCATGTTGTTATAACAAATGTATCGTTGACGTTTCATGTCAGATGATGATGCTGATGATGATGATGAGTCACGTGGACATCTAAAAAGATACATGAGATCAATGTAGACGGCATCACGGAGAAACCGAAGACTACTGTGACTGAAATAACCACTCTATACCTATGCATCTCAGGACACATCCAACCGTGAGGAAGATGAGCTCCACCAGCAGAAGAGCTCACTGAGCTCCTGTCTGAGGCTCTCTATAACAGGACAGGTGAAGATGAAAAGACAAGGGAAGGTGAACTGTCCAGTTACAAACTACTGACAGTTCAACAAAATCGACGTCATTCATTCATTCATTCATCTTCTACCACTTATCCGAACTACCTCGGGTCACGGGGAGCCTGTGCCTATCTCAGGCGTCATCGGGCATCAAGGCAGGATACACCCTGGACAGAGTGCCAACCCATCGCAGGGCACACACACACACTCATTCACTCACACAATCACACACTACGGACAATTTTCCAGAGATGCCAATCAACCTACCATGCATGTCTTTGGACCGGGGGAGGAAACCGGAGTACCCGGAGGAAACCCCCGAGGCACGGGGAGAACATGCAAACTCCACACACACACAAGGCGGAGGCGGGAATCAAACCCCCAAGGTTTTTTCCCTCACCGTTGTCACCTTGATCATTAGGGATAAATTCACATCCTGAATGTTGTTATCCAGATTTCTGTTCTTGTCTGATGGGACAGGACCTCAGTGAGCTCTTCTGCTGTTGGAGCTCATCTTCCTCACGGTTTGATGCGTCCTGAGATGATTTTCTTCTCCCCACAGGTATAAAAGAGTAGTTATTTCAGTCAGTCACTGTAACCTTCCTATTAACTCGAAGCAATTCTGCTCAGCACTGACTTTCGCTTGATGTTTTTTTTTTTGTCGCCCTTTTTTGTGAAGCTCTAAAAAAGTGTGTGAGAATTTTAGGAGATCAGCAGTTTCCGAAATACTCAAACTCAACATCCACATGTTGTAGCTGAATGAATGTTTGAATAAAAATCTACTAAACTACTAATACTTTCTATGATATTACTGGCACCTATGAAGGTTCTCCATCTCACCTTCTTGATCTAGATTGAACTCCAATACCCCTTTTCCACCAAAAAGAACCGGGTGCTGGTTCAAACCAGGTGCTGGCGAACCTTCTAAGAACCGGTTTGTCTTTCCATCGGTTAGAGAGCCGTCACTGTATACGTCTCATCTTTCCCAGCAACGTTAGTGCAGCAGCAGCAAACACAAACACAACATCAACAATGGCGGATGTTGCTTTACTGTTAATGCTCACGGCTTTGTGAACCTACATTAGCATCCAAACGCGGCGAATCCAACGTGTACGTGCAGCTCCATGTAATCTGTATAAACGGAGGTTGTAATCGAGTTATTAAAACGTTATTTTATCATTAACACAGAAAAAAGTTAGCCTTAGCATGTAGCTACCTACTATCATGTGTGCTGATAATTGACCATATCGTGGTAAAGTAAGTGTATTAAACATTAGTATACTTAAGGTACGTTATCAAAGGCGCTAACAGTAACCCCGCCCTCAGCTCCGCCCACAGCCCCTGACACAAGCGGTTCTTAAGTCTAGACCAGCAACGTTTTGGTGCTACTTAAGAACCACTTTTCCTGGTTCAGAGCCGGTGCTTTGGCTGTCGAAAAAGAAAGAACTGGTTCTAAATTAGGCTCCGAACCAGAACTCAAACTGCCTCGGTGGAAAAGGGACATAAGTGTTCAAAGAAGACTGATATGTGAATCAGTGGAATCAGAGATCCTTCAGAATAAATGGATGATTTTGAAGATGGTCATTGTTCTGGAATACAGTGTACCGTATTTTAAGTGCAACGCTGCCCACTGCTGGTCCAATATAACATCTCACTCTGAAATGAAACATGGTACTGATATGGTATGAAAACAAAAGCGTCATAAAATAAAACCATTTTTTATTTTACACCCAATAAATGTGACGATAAAATATTTCACTACACGATGGACTCCACATCATCAAAACAAACAAACAAACAAACAAACAAACAAACAAACAAACAAACAATCGGTGTGAATTTCAAATGAGCTAAATAATATCTGTACATAAAATATCCCGTTCCACATCAGAAACATTACAATAAATCAGACTATACGACTTTATTCGATGATAATTTGAGAACACTGAAAAAGATGTTTGTGATCGAAAGAACAGGAACGTCTATAACGTGATGACGGCACAAATCTAAATCTATAAATATGCGGAGCGACAGTCCGTCCAGCGACTGTGTGTGTGATCTGTGCATCGTGGTTTTTCAGCAAACTGGAGCGAATCCTAACGTAGTTTGCGTTTCCACCGACGTGAGGAAAAGAAGTTCGATCGTTTAGGTTTGAATTGCATACAATTAGCGGTAGCTTTACCTGTGCATCATGCTCTGATTGATCACTATTTACCTTCACCGTACATTCACAATGTTTCCATGCATGCATTTCAACAATGACACTAAATTAGCAGCCACATATTTAAATAAAAAATATTCGTATGATGCACTTAAATGCGCTGTAACAGTGTGAGCGCTTTGTTCGTTTTTGCCGTCGTGTTTGCGAAACTATTTTACCCGCTGAAAATGGACTTGTTCAGATAAAATTAGCGACCCAGGGGGACATTTTAATACAAAACCGTCTTCAAATAAACAGAGTTGGAGCATCGCGACGGCCGAGGAACTAGACAACAAAATCAGCCGTGCTCTCAGGTTGGAAGGGAAGGCGTGCTGTGCCCTCTCCTGTCAATCACAGACTGTGGCCAACTGTATGCATCTGTGAGCTGGTGTACGAGGAAGAGGGCAAACAGCCGAGCTATCGTCTGAGTGCGTCTCTCTGTAATAGATGGCTTCATGAGTCATATTAGGCTCCTGCTTTGAGCTGTTGTGTGACAGAGGAGAGCTCTGAATGGTGGGTGGGGGAATGTTCAGGTGTGCAGTTTGGGGTCAGATCTAGTGGACTTCATAAAGGATGTGATGTAATTTTGGGGCTTTTTACACCTGGTCACTTCATGCGTTTTCTGTGATCAGATAGCTATCCGATGGTAAAAAGACCAGGTCTAAATGCCCTCTGAAACGTTTTCGAGACGGATATAAATCCGACCGTTCAAACCACTTCAGGAGGTGGTCTGGGACGCATTTCAGATGAAACTGGACAGGTGTAAATGAATGTGGTTGTTCAAGTCACATACGTCAGCGCTATACTCCTCCAAAACGGAAGTACGTCACTCGCAGGTGATCTTTCACTCAGGTGTCTCGTTGGGTCTTAAAATGCGCTGCTGCTGCCAGCGAAAATGCAGCAAACAGTAAACGCTGTTTTTTGTAACATAACCGTCGTAACGAGTTTTTTCGTCTTCTTTTTGATTGCGTTCTGAAAAGCGCATACACCAAAGCGTGTTCCATTTCAATTACCCCGGAAATGAGGTCAAATATATTTGCATTTTGGGCGGGAGTAGAAAGATCGGATCGATATCCGATTCGCCGAGACGCATTTATGTGGCCTGATGTAAATGGAACAGGTTTAACAAATCAGATAGCTATCGGATCAGAGAAAACACATGAAGTGACCAGGTGTAAAAAGGCCCTTTTGACTACAAGGACATCTAGAAGTCACTCTGGACACAGGAGACTGATTCATGTCATAAATGTAAATGTCGTTTGGGAACGTAGACAAGTGTGAGCAGTGAATTTTTTACACTATTGGTACAAGTGCTGGGCGATACGATGATATGATGATATCATAATAAACTCACGATATGCTTTTCTAAAATAAACAATGGTGGATATTATGTCTACTCGTCTACTCGTAAAAGGAAGCCGTCTATTTGATGCATCTTGTACATCTTTAAAACCGTAAATCTAAACATTTTCCAATCTAAAAATGAACTGAATATGAATTGGGGGCCTGGAAGCCTTTATCACCACCACATATACTTTACAGCACAGTGAAATTCTATCTTCACATATACTAACTAAGGAGGCTGGGGTCGGAGCGCAGGGGCGGCTATGATACAGCACTCCTGGAGCAGGGAGGGTTAAGGGCCTTGGTCAAGGGCCCAACAGTGGCAGATTGGCAGTCCTGAGGCTCCAATCAACAACCCAGAGCCTTAACAGCTTAAGCCACCACTTCCCCGTGCTCGGAAAATAAATGTATTTTTGTAGACATTAGGTGAAGCATTGTTTTAAAAGCGATAACGCTAGTGTCTTTGTGAATCATGATATTTACGTCGTATCGTCCAGCACTATTTGGTACCACGAGGGGAGGGGAAAAAAAAAAAAAGCATTTAAAAGCTATAACCAAGAAAATCAGAAAGTATTGAATGTGCATTACTTATACATGATACAGGCTTTTCTCACTACTGACCTCTACAGTATCCCTAAGAGAACGTTCCTTTAGCGAGAGAACAGACAAAAGACTTAAATACAGAGGAGAGGTGATGCTTTGTGAGAGGAGGAGGTGAGCGATGGACAGTTCGGAATGCACCGTGTTATTGGAAGGCCCCGCGAGCAGCCGAGGTGGCGGCGGTGGCCGCGGCGGTCTGGAACGTTCTGTTGGTCACGACGCCCTGAGAAAACTCCTGCTGTGCCTTCTGGAAACTCGCACCTGTTCTCCTGTACTTAGCGTGGACCTGTGTGGGGAAATCCAACAGAAATTACAGCTGAGATCTTTCAGTGTGTATCGTGTTTGTATTTTATATTCAGTGCTCAGCATTAATGATTACACGCTGATCGTATCGTGCTGATCGCGACGAGATCGTATACAATGAGATATCTGGGCTTATTGGCTTTGAGTAAGATTAATCGGTACCAAAGGCAACATTGGAACTATTCTAATACAAGTATCAGGAATTGACTGGTATGAGTCTAATCGATCTGCGTTTTAAGAGAGAAAATCCACTCCTATAGAATCCTGACCAAATTCTATTCAATTCATTTCTATAGCGTTCTTAACAACGTACGTTGTCTTAAAGCAGCTTTACAGAAGCACAGAAACCGAAAGTTTTTTCATTTTTAAGTTACTATGTAGGGGGGGGCACGGTGGCTTAGTGGCTAGCACGTTCGCCTCACACCTCCAGGGTCGGGGTTCGATTCCCGCCTCCACCTTGTGTGTGTGGAGTTTGCATGTTCTCCCCGTGCCTCGGGGGTTTCCTCCGGGTACTCCGGTTTCCTCCCCCGGTCCAAAGACATGCATGGTAGGTTGATTGGCATCTCTGGAAAAATTGTCCGTAGTGTGTGATTCCGAAAGAGTTCGTTCTTCAAGAATGGATAAAGATAGATGTAGCTGTATGTCATCGACTTCTCAGTTCAGTGTCTAGAAGGATTAGTTGCCGTTCTTAAAAATCCAGGAGGCCATAAAAAAATATTAGATTTAGTTGAATTTGTTGTTCTCGTTTGAATTGAATGTATTATTTTCTTCCCCTAAAGATGTTAGATGACCACATTCTTATAATAATAATAATAATAAATGTGTACTCATTTATGCTGAGCACTCTGTATACACAAACATTTATGTGGGAAGTGAGTGCAAAAGTATGTACAGCACAGGGTCAAAAATTCATTCGAGCAAAAACCTGATGCGCGTCTGTGTGGATTTGTGTTTGTGCATCTATAAAGAGCGTTAGTGAGATCAGACGCTGATGTAAAAGCGTGAGGAAGTCTGGTGTTAAATCAGCGTTCCAGTTCATCCCAAAGGTGTTCAGTTCAGTGGGGTTGAGTCAGAGTCAGGGTTCTGTGTAGGACACTCGAGTTCTTTAAAAAACAATGATTTGCTACGTTTGCCTTATTACAAACTATTTCTCTGTTGATTTGGTCTCAGATTTCCTTTCTTTGCACCTTTTTGATAATAAATGGCTGATCAAATATTTTCCTTTTTCTTTCCTTAAAACAACGAGGGATCTAAACTTTATGACTCGACACTAATTTATTTGCCAGAACGATCGTCTTTCTTCACATCCGCTTTAGTCCGGTTGAAGCTTAGGGACGTTGACCTTCTTCTCATGAGTGCGGACATGTGACTGGTGAGCACTTACTCCAAGCCTCCGTACCCGAGGCTGATCTATGAAGGTGATCTACAGCGTGACTCTTGCATGACTCACCAATTTCAGTAAGATGACTGCGAGCGCTGCGTTGATTGTGAAGCATCCGGCCACGATCATCATGAACACGGCGACTGCCGGGTTGATTTTGATCATGGAGATGGAGGTGATCCAACCGCTAGGGTTCAGGTAGAATTTCAAATGATATAATAATGATTATTGATTAGCTGAAAAGCACGTCACAGGTTTATACATGCTCATGTTAAGGCAGGGTACAAACTCCATGTCACAGGATTTCACAAACGTCTAACTGTAGATACTGTGACCTTTAAACCGTTTATCTGCCATGAGTCAGTAACAGGTTACAATTCTCTCTCTCACTCAAACACTCCCTCCTTCTCTCTCTCTCACACACCATCTCTCTCTTTCACACACACACCATCTCTCTCTCTCCCTCTCTTAATCACACTCTCTCTATCTCTCTCTCATACTCTCTCTCTCACACACACACCATCTCTCTCTTTCACATACACACCCTCTCTCTCTCTTGGTCGCTCTCTCTCACACACCATCTGTCTTTCACACACACACCATCTCTCTCTCTCTCTCTCCCTCTCTTAATCACACTCTCTCTATCTCTCTCTCATACTCTCTCTCTCGTACTCTCTCTCTCTCTCTCTCACACACACACCATCTCTCTCTCTCTTGGTCGCTCTCTCTCACACACCATCTCTCTCTCTCTTGGTCGCTCTCTCTCACACACCATCTGTCTCTTTCACACACACACCATCTCTCTCTCCCTCTCTTAATCACACTCTCTCTATCTCTCTCTCATACTCTCTCTCTCGTACTCTCTCTCTCTCTCACACACACACCATCTCTCTCTTTCACATACACACCCTCTCTCTCTCTCTCTTGGTCTCTCTCTCTCACACACCATCTCTCTCTTTCACACACACACCATCTCTCTCTCCCTCTCTTAATCACACTCTCTCTATCTCTCTCTCGTACTCTCTCTCTCTCTCTCTCTCTCTCTCTCTCACACACACACACACCATCTCTCTCTTTCACATACACACCCTCTCTCTCTCTCTCTCTCTCTCTCAAACACAAACATTTCTCTTTTTTCTGTCACACACACCCCCCCTCACTCCCTCAGTCACAAACAGACAAACACACACATACACTCTGTCTCAAATACACACATTCTCTCACTCACACACTCCCTCATTCTCTCTCTCTTGGTCTCTCTCTCTCACACACACACACCATTTCTCTCTTTCACATACATACCCTCTCTCTCTCTCTCTCTCTCTCTCTCTCAAACACACACATTTCTCTTTTTTCTTTCAAACACACACACAAACACACACCCTCACTCGCTCTTTCAGACACACACGTACACACTCTCTCTCTCACATACACACATTCTCTCATGCACATTCACTCTCAATCACTTTCTCTCACACACACACACTCCCTCCTTCTCTCTCCCTCTCCCACACACACCATCCCTCTCTTTCACATGCACACCCCCGCTCTCTCTCTTACACACAAACACACACATTTCTCTTTTTTCATTCACACACACACACACACACACACACACACACACACACACACACACACACACCCTCACTCGCTCCCTCACAGACAGACACACAGACAGACACACAGACAGACAGACACACACACCCACAGACACACACACCCACAGACACAGCTCGAAGTAGTACTCTTATCAAAGTGCAGTCACTCACCTGTTTCCCCAGCTGGGGATGCCGACACTCTGGATGATGTACACCACCACTTGAAAGGCGAAGATGAAGAAGAAAAAGAAGAAACTGAAGGAGCTGTCGGACCTGTGAGGAACACGAGATCACACTCCTTCATTTCGGCTGCAACGGATCGAGTATCAGTTACTCCGTTTACAACAGAAATACAATATATACCTAAAATATTCATTAGCCACTAAATACAATGGAAAGCAAACTGCAACCTTTACATGAAACCAGGGCTGGAAAACGACAAGCGAAATAATGCTGATGATCAATTAGAGCAGTATTTAGCTCATTTAGGATCAATATTAGTGCTTGTTATCCACGTAAAGAACATCTAAAAGGATTTGCTTTCAAAGTGTGTGAGACAATCACATGCTGGTGTGTTGTTACAGGACAGTGTATATAATTACAGAGCGTTCATTAACAAAACTGTAATGTTTATCTCTTTATAGTGAGGTTTAGTGCAGTGGACTGACCTGAAGGCTTTATATACCGGCCGGTACCAGCACACCAAGGCAGCAGGGCTGAAGAGGATAAACCAGAGGATGGAGAGGCCGAAGTCCACGCCGTTCTGCATATTCACAATGAAGTAGGCCAAACATGCCAGCAGGTTCAAGAAGAGGGTCACACAGTGATCTATAGAGCACCGAGATTCAGAACTCCAGAAATTTAGCTTTCATCAGAATAGGCAAAAAAAAATACAACAAAATAGCAAACATTAAACATTTATTACAATTATTTGAAGGTGGGGTCTCCGTTGTTTGGGAAATGCTTCAGAAAACTGAGTCGGGATGACAAACAAAACAAAAATCAAAACAAACGTGTAGCCAATGAGCAGAAAGGGGCGTGTCTTGTCAATATGGGTGGAGAGAGTGTTCAGTGCGCATGTGTGACATTAGCAGAAAGCGGTTTTAACATTGACATGGAGGATAAAAACAAAGAAGGAAAGCGAAGAAAGGTTTACGATAAGGTAAGAAGTAGGACGTGTTAATATAGGATCAGCTTTCCAGCGCTGGAGAGAACTGAAGGAGCAGGAAGTTGGTGCATATTCACAGATTGGAGTTTCCTGAGTCAATAACTCCTGAGCTAAACGCTGTTACTACACAAATAACACCTCTTTTCTATCGTAGTAATGTAGAGACGCAGCTACAACCGTGTTTTGCTAGTAACAGCGTTTAGCTCAGGAGTTATTGACTCAGGAAACTCCAATCTGTGAATATGTGACCAACTTTACTTAAGACGCCGAGGCGCTTTTTTACTTCTCGATAGGTGAGTAACGTTGGTTTTGCTTTGTTACACAGAACTAATATATGCCTTTGTCCTTTACATGATTATGCTTGTGTGTCATTTTTGCTTGTTTGTTTATCTGCAATCGTATTGTTCTTCACTTCAGCTATGATAAAGACACATTTCTTTCCATTAGTTGCCTGGGTTACGTATGTATGTGTGGGCGGAGCTATCAATACAGGGGTGGGACCCATTTGGGTTAGGGGCGTGTTTGTTTTGGTGATTTCAAATGTCAACATTGGCTTTCAAACAACGGAGACCCCACCTTTAACATTCCAAAAAAATGTTTTTAAATGTATATAATTTTAACCCATTTTACTCTTATAGAAATCCCATCCACCAGTAAATTTTCTCTTATAACATGAGCAGTGGAGGGTGAAGGCCAACACCTGCTAGCTCTGAGACATAAAGCCGACTAGCACACACTTTACACACTGATACTGGTGCCCCATGACAGAGCAGAGTAACACACTGGGAGGAAAAAGCTCTGTCCTCGTCCACATTCACCATTTAACAGACACCTACTGTACAACTATCTAGTGCTGTTGTGATTGACAGCAGACCGAGAGTAGGTCCCTCCCACCCAGAGAGCACAGCCTATCTTCCTAAAGTGGATTTAAATTCGTTATCTCCTGACTATAACTCGGCAAACAAATTTCTGGTCAGAGCTCATGTTCCTATCCTTTAACAAAATTATTTCATCACTTTTCCGTTCATGAAGAGTTTTCGAATTAATGCTAAATAATGTATCGTCCTTAAGCACCAGATTTTTAAATCTCTCTGAAAATATTGAAACGTTGTTGTTTCTGCCTTTGACCAAATATGAGGTCACGCGCTTATCATCATTTTTCAGCACAAACTGTATGGACGTCACAAAAGCACAAACAAATATTTAAATATTATTAAAAAGAATAGAAAGTATGAAATTGGAAAAAATGTGCTATAAGACGGTCGGGGGGACGTTAAGGGGGACAGTCAGGGGACGGACATGAGGACATTCAGGGGATGATTATAGGGATGGTCATTGGGACGGTAAGGCGGACAGTATGGCGGACAATGGCGATCATGGGCACGGTCAATGGGACATTCAGAGGCGATTAGGAGACGGAGATGGTCATATGGATATTCAGGAGACAGTTAGAATGAGACAGTCATGGGGACGGTCATGGAGACATTCAGGGGGACGATCATGGGAACGGTCATGGAGACATTCAGAGGGATGATCATGGGAACAGTCATGGGGACGGATGGTCATGGAGACATTCAGGGGGGACAATCATGGGAATGGTCATGGGGAAGATCATAGAGACATTCAGGGGGATGATCATGGGGACGGTCATGGAGACATTCAGGGGGACGATCATGGGAACGGTCATGGAGACATTCAGAGGGATGATCATGGGAACAGTCATGGGGACGGTCATGGAGACATTCAGGGGGACGATCATGGGAACGGTCATGGAGACATTCAGAGGGATGATCATGGGAACGGTCATGGAGACATTCAGGGGGACGATCATGGGAACGGTCATGGAGACATTCAGAGGGATGATCATGGGAACGGTCATGGAGACATTCAGGGGGACGATCATGGGAACGGTCATGGAGACATTCAGAGGGATGATCATGGGAACAGTCATGGGGACGGATGGTCATGTAGACATTCAGGGGGACAATCATGGAAACGGTCATGGGGAAGGTCATAGAGACATTCAGGGGGATGATCATGGGGATGGTCATGGGGACGGTCATGGAGACATTCAGGGGGACGGTCATGGGAAGGGTCATGGGGACGGTCATGGGGACGATGTAGAAGATCACAGACTCAGAAGTGCACGTCAATCATTTTGAAGTATGTTTACAGAGTGACAATTATAGAGCAGTCTCTAACTCATCACTAATTCATCTGAGGATATTTCTCTAAGATGATGTACATTCTGTAATGTCATAACCATGCAAAATTGATGAAATAGTAACACCGTGTTTATGACGCAGACCACAGTGATGGCTTGTTTATGACTACATGAGTGATGCAGTATGAGGGACAGTGAGATGTAAGAAAATATGTCCGTACACATCCAGAGGTAGTACATCATCTTGCAGACCCTCTGGTATTCCATTGGGATTTCCTCATCGAAATCCTGATAGAAACACGGCTTTACTGGGAAAAACCTCGGCAGCGGAGGCCAGTTGTTTTCTTTACCTGTAATCAAAAGGTCCAACATGACAAACTCAGTATGATTGCTATGATTTTTACACACTACTGAGTGCGTGTGTGTGTGTGTGTGTGTGTGTAGTAGTAGTGTTAATTTCGTCACCTATTTTTAATTTAGTCTTAGTCTTGTGCCAAATGTCCTTGTTAGTTTTAGTCATATTTAGTCATTCACATATCTGTTTTGTTAGTCTTAGTTTTAGTCGACTAAAAGTCTCGTCATTTTAGTCTAGTTTTAGTCAAAAGAAAACTCAAGGTATCTCGGTCAAGTTTTAGTCGACTAAAAGTCTTTTAATTTTAGTCTAGTTTTAGTCAAAAAATTGTAGCTTGACCACATCTGGAATCTATTGTAAGAATAAATACAACGAGGCCTCATTAAATGCAATAATATCAGGAACACAAGTGTTATAGTGGAAATAAATAACTTAATGAAAAGCCTAAGATCAAAACTGTAGATATATATATATATATATAAAAATTACCGACTTAATCCATGTTATACATGGTATTGAACACACCATTATTCATGATATTTGGAGCAATATTACATGTAATTGTTAAACTTGATTCCCTCACATATACATTTGTTTTTAAGCCTAATTATTCATTTTGATTATGATGTGATTGTGATGGGGGGTGGGAAGAGGTTTCAGGTTGGGGGGTGCTGAGTTTTTTCTGTCACCACTCTTGAATAAGAAACAATATCGAGGCTATAAAACTTGTCAAAACTCCGCGAATCACAAAAGTATCAGTGAGAAGTTGAGAACACTCGTTTAAACAGTGCATACACTCGGACTTGACTGCACATCACATGTTTTACTTTTAATCGTAATGCAAAGACCGGTCATCGGGATTTATTTGGTAGGTAACAATATAATAAGCGGGATCCGCTTCACGGACCTGTAACTTGAGCAACAGCGAAGCCGCGAACTCGTTGTGAATATTTTAAAGGCGTAACAGCTGATGAAAAAGCAGAGACAATTGTAGACGAAAATGAAGAGAGATTTTATCTTAGTTTTTATTTTATACAAAACATTTTCGTCTCGTCTTTTTTCGTCAACAATAATGCATGTTAATTTAGTCTTAGTCAGCGTTTTTGGACAGTGGTGCAGTCTTGTCATCGTCTCGTCTTAGTCATGAAAAAAAGGTTGTTGACGAACATATTTCGTCTCGTCTCGTCTGACGAAATTAACACTAGTGTGTAGCTGTCTCACCCCTGCCAGCGTCTCGATTCTGCAGTTCCTGCTCCTTGCGCTCGAGCTCGGCTGCTTTCCTCTCTAACTCCTCCTGCTGTTTGAGGAGCTCGGCCTGCGCAGACGCCGCTGTGGCCTGCGCAACACGCAACCGTATCCAAGTGGGTTAGAAATTCTCAATGCTGATTGGTCAGAGAGTGTTAAACAATCCTCTCTATCAGCAGCTCCAACAGGTATATATTAATGTGAGTGTTTTAATAGGTTATAGTTTCGAGAGTAATAACTCGCTAAAGCGCTTTTCGTTTTAACAATCTTCGTAAACAAACAAAAAAAAATTTCTTTTACTGCTTATTATGCTTGATTAACATTTACAGAGTCTCTTTGTTAGTGCTTCGTATCAGTTTACTTTTACGGTATTTGGCAGAGGCCCTTATCCAGAGTCATTTACATTTTACCTCATTTTACTGAGCAGTCGAGAGTTAAGGGCCTTGCTCAGGGGCCCAGCAGTAGCAGCTTGGTGGACCTGGGATTTCAGTAGTCCAACACCTTAATCACTGTATCACTGAAAGCTGTATCATCTTGAAGTGGTAGCTCGGTGGTGGACTACTGATCGAAAAGGTTGTGAGCTCAAGTTCAAGTCCACTACGCTGTCACTGCTGGGCCCCTGAGCAAGGCCCTTAACCCTCAACTGCTCAGTTGTATAAATGTAAGTCACTCTGGATAAAGGGCTATACGTGTCCTGACAGGTGAGAGACTGATGAGAAAACATAACAGTTATAACAATGCAATACCCATGTGCAATGACAATATTGAATTTAATTTAATCTAATCTAATCTAATCTAATCTAAAAGAGAAGTGAACGAACCTGAGGACTGGGCTCCAGTGTGGGCTGCAGAACAGCGGGCTGAGATCCAGCTGAGAAAGGGATGGTAGTGGCATTGTCCTTCAGAGAGAGAGAGAGAAAGTGAGAGTGAGAGAGAGAGAGAGAGAGAGAGAGAGAGAGAGAGAGAGAGAGAGAGAGAGAGAGAGAGAGGGGAAAGAAAGAAAGAACATAAGACAGAACATAAGAGAGAACATTTGAGGGTCTCAGTACGTGAGACATCCAGTGGATTTTGGCCTTTGTTGTAATGTAAATGATCAGGATTGGTTTTTATTTCTCAATAAAATAGGATGTTATATTTTCTTAACTGATGCGTCAACAATATTTAAGAGCAGCCAACAACTGACAAAATGATATTCGCAAACCTCTTCGTTTCCATCGATAAAAATTCCACTGGATTCGTTTCCATCATTGGTTCATTCTATGTCTTAATAATTAGACTCTTTTCTTAGTGAACTAGAAAATAAGACTTATATTTCACTTTTAATATCTTAAAAGAAACTTTACAAAATGTCTTCGTTGTAAAATTCTTTCGGGAGTTTAAATCTGTGTGCAGAAAAAAATAAATAAAAAAAATATGTATATATATCTAGAAGCTGAAAAATGAAGGCTTGCTTGCATCATAAGATGTAAAAGCCAATCAGCTTCCAGGATGTAAATTATATGACAGTATATGACAGGA
>NC_083460.1:38103810-38136310 GCF_030014155.1 Tachysurus vachellii
GTGTGTATATGTGTGTATATGTGTGTGTATGTGTATGTGTATGTGTGTGTGTGTGTGTGTGTGTTCAGTCTCACCCGGATTCTGTTTGAGAAAGGGTTGTATTCCTCTACACCGTCTCTCCCTACAGTCACCTGTGTGTGTATATGTGTGTATATGTGTGTGTATGTGTATGTGTGTGTGTGTGTGTGTGTGTGTGTGTGTGTGTTCAGTCTCACCCGGATTCTGTTTGAGAAAGGGTTGTATTCCTCTACGCCGTCTCTCCCTACAGTCACCTGTGTCACTGAGGGATCCTGTCAGGGACACAACACAAACCTTAGCCATTAAAACTCAGTGATAAACAAAGCCTTTAAGCTTTGGGTCGTTTGTGTAGAAACACCTGAGCTGCTTCATACACGTTATTGTGCTCTGGTGCAGGAGCTGAGTGTAAAACGGAACATTATTTAATCACACACTGAAGCGCTTTACAAGTTTCTATAATACACAATCGAATTATATTACGTGTAAGTTATTGTTACGTTAAAAAAAATAAACAAACAACCCCACACACACCGCACAGAAACGCCCCCCAGCACATCATTGGGTTACAGTCGGCGTACTCGAACGTGATTGGTCGCCTGGCTGTCAATCACAGCAGGCCTCTACAAACCAACCGTACAGGTTTGACTCGAGAAGAGTTTCACACTCATAAACAAACATTTATCAAATAACAGCAATATTAAAAACTCTACCTGAAAAGGATTCACGTCCACAGGACCGGCGAAAGGATTGCTGTCGAAACCCGACATCGTTATTTATTATTATTATTGTGTTAAATTCCTCCCCAGGTACGAACAGGTGCGCGCGCGCATCCAACCGTCACATACTCGCCTCTGAGATCCCCTTAGCAACGTAATGCGCATGCGCGCTGCAGCCTGCAGTGACGACATCCCTCAGCGACACGTGCGTCTCAGGTCCGGTCTGTCAGGTTAAACAAGGGAGCGACAAACAAAAACCTCCTCGCCTCAGAATTTACTCAGACACCTGCGCCATTTTATTAGCTGTTACTATTGTTCTATAGAGGTGTATATGACACACACACATATTTATACACACTGGACTATACACACACACACACTGCATTTAATTTAATATAATAATCTATCTGACAATAAGCTCTGTATCACAGGACATTTCTGTATCTGTACAGTCTGTTGGACCTTAACATATTACATATATATAATGTTTATATTTATACATACACACACACACACACACACACACACACACACACACACATATATTCATTCATTCATTCATTCATCTTCTACCGCTTATCCGAACTACCTCTGGTCACGGGGAGCCTGTGCCTATCTCAGGCGTCATCGGGCATCAAGGCAGGATACACCCTGGACGGAGTGCCAACCCATCGCAGGGCACACACACACACACACACACACACTCATTCACTCACGCAATCACACACTAGGGACAATTTTCCAGAGATGCCAATCAACCTACCATGCATGTCTTTGGACTGAGGGAGGAAACCGGAGTACCCGGAGGAAACCCCCGAGGCACGGGGAGAACATGCAAACTCCACACACAAGGTGGAGGCGGGAATCAAACCCCGACCCTGGAGGTGTGAGGCGAACGTGCTAACCACTAAGCCACCGTGCCCCTCCACACACACATACATACATACATACATACATACATACATACATACATACATACATATATATATATATATATATATATATATATATATATATATATATATATATATATATATATACATATAAAAAAGTACATACTGTATATAATGTGTAGTGCATTGTAAATACAGTATGTCTAGTAGTACACTGTGTGTACTGACTATACTGTATATGAGCACATTGCATCTTTTCCACTTTTGCACATCTCACCTGGTAATGAGCATTTTGCACATTTTTCACCTGTATGTAAATGGTTCTGCAATTTCTGGAGCTCGCTCCCAAGAATTTCACTCACCATGGTACATGTGCTGTGGTGATGGGACAATAAAGGTGACTTGACTTGAATACACACACACACACACACATACACAAAAGTCCATTTTCCCCGTATACTAATAACCCAGACGATTATGTAGTACATGACTTTTTATAACAACAAATAAAGGCACAATATTGAACTAGAGTTTATTAAGAAATGATTGATTTCTAGTCCTGAACCTCATTGACTTCATTCCATTATAAAGCTTCTTCCTCAGGATGTACAAGCTTTATGGAATGGACTCCAATAAAAATCTCTAAAATAATGAATCTCTTTATCTAACATTTTGTTTCAAGTTGTTTTGTTGTATTTAAAAAAAAAAAGACATTTCTATTAACATCTAAAAGAAATAATAGATCCGTTCTACATGATGTTATCTGCTAGCGCTAGTAAATAAGTAAAGGACCGAACACAACACAGTGACTATGACAAAAGAAAAAAGTGCACATTCATTTTACAGCTTTCATTTTAATGAGCTGGGGAAAAAAAAAAAAAAAAAGTCACTTACAATCACGGACATCATCGTCTGGTGTTGTGATAAACAGTTCTTTAAATGCACTTTATACTGACGTGTGCGTAACAGAACCCAAACCCACTGCTGAGGCAGGACTGTGCAGTGCGCTGAGGCGACCCACGGCGACAGATCAGAGGGTCAAATACTATACAAGATAATATGCTTTAATACAATGGGACGTTTTTCACCTGCGTGTAAATGAGGAAAAGCCGCCGTGATCGGCGTGTGGGCCTTTTGCCTGAATAATACCAAACCGATGGAAATGTTCAGGTAGGTGAGGAAAGATAAAATAGCGCGGTGAGGACAGATGTTTCTCCGCCAGTGGGGTTTAGCAGAAGACACCTTAGATTGCATGGACTTACTCCCAATGTGTCATGTAGCGTTACACTGTAACAGACTGTAATCAGAAGTTTACAGCTAGCATTTAATAAAGACAGCAGATTCTGTGAGGACAATGCTGCAAATGTAATCAATATCTAATGGTTTACAATAGTGTGTACCACATACTGGCTGAGACTAAATTTGTCTTCATACAGGGGAGTAAACAGTGTGGGTTAACAAGAGAGAACAGTGTGAGAGTACTGGACGGCTTTGGCAAACACTGCACAGGCAAATTCAATAATATGATCAGTGATTTGAGCAAACAGTCACATGCTTTGTGTTTGGCATGTAATATATGCTTTAGTCAACAATTAGGTGACGTGGAAGTAAAAAGGAAAAACAGTAGGACAATAGAACCAATGGATGGCTGTTAGGAGGTTACTGATACAGTAGGTTGTGATTTTTAAACAGTCTTCATTCAGCTGGGATCCTCTGGCATTAAAACACCAGCTGGCTTGGTCCCTTCGTAGCCGAGATTCCCGTCCAATTGAAAACAAAAAGCAGCGAAAAACTTCAAAAATGTCAAAGTGGTTTTCACATAATTCTACATACACATCCACACGCTCTCGCACGCTCACAGCTGCTGTCTCACCTCACACTTTCCAAAGTGTTCATAACAGGCAAAAAGATAAATATAAGAATTTAACAACCCAGAAATTCACTGGTGTTCCAGCTTTGTACATTTTATGTCACATAATATATTTATAGAGAGATTTTATATATATACACGTGTGTATATATATATATACACACACACACACACACACACACACGTGTGTATATATATATATATATAAAATCTCATGTAATTAAAATTTATTAAATAAGCCAGAAAGTGAAATACATACATAATTATAGAGCACGCTGCTTAACATGGTTATAAAGTGTAAACTTCAAAAGCAGCCAATGGTTTATCTCGAGTTCATGGAGTCTGCACTATGGATGGCCTTGTCTCCTGGCTGAGGAGCGCCGCCTGAAGCCAAGCGATCAACGTTTTTTTCCCCCATCAATCACATTATTTTCCCCCCATTTTGTCCTCCTTCTGATTGTGGTCCTCTCTAATCTGGCACTCAATAACTGAAAAGATCAGTCTGGGATCTGACCCTTTTCTCTCAGCGGGGTTTCTCCAACACACTTCAACTGAACCTTTATGTCCATGGCACTTACAGGGACTGTTCTGCTGGCGCTGAGAACGTAGCCTTGGGAGCTGTGGAATAAGCTAATGAGGGAAGATGAGCAGCTACTTCACACCATGAACTCGTTGGTGCCGTATAACACTAACTGCTGAGCCTGAAGGTCTGCATCTCTGTTGTGCTCCTGGTCATCTGGGGGTGTCTGAGCAGAGTGCTTGGCATTGCGCAGCTTCTGCTTGCTCTTCTCGGGGTTGAAAGTGCCACGGCTGCTGAACTGGGGCCTCTCAACACCATCCTGCTCAGCTGAGTCCTGGCTGGACTGGAATCGGAACCGAGGGCGGCGGGATGAAGCAGAAGGCCGTGGACAAGACGAGGAGACGGAGGAAACGGTGGAGCTGGAGTCCACAGAGTCGAGCGAGTCAGGTTGTCTCCGTAGGGTCCGTCTGCTTTTTCCCTGGGATTTCTTGGGCCGGGTGGCAGCTAACGTGGGGCCTTTTTCTGAAGGGCAAACGAGCATAATGTGGTTATTTAATATTTGAACACTGGAATTCTAAAAGCCCTAAATAACTGTAAAACATACCTGAGAAATCAGAGACGGCACCTTCAGAGTCTATGTTTAGGTTCTCGGAGCTGTCAGCCGTCCCAATAGACGCCTCAGATTCCAAAGTCTCATCATCAGATGCTCGAGGTTCCAGGGACAGCATATCGTAGGTCAGCTCCTCTCTACAGAGAGAGAAACATTTCAGCTTTTCAAATATACCACGTCAACATTTATCATTTCCTCCTGACTGCACACTCACTTCTCTTTCTGCAGATTCTCGATTTGTTCAGTCAGCACTTTTTCTTCTTGCTCCATGGCGACATTCTGCTGCTCCGTCACCTCAGCGTCTCTGACGATGTCCTCGTCTCCGCTTTCCTCCATGATCTCGGGGGCAAACGGAGAGCGAGGACTCACCGGAGGCGACGGTGAGTGATATCCGATCTTGCATGCTCGCCCCTTACCCTGACGAGTACAAAACCCAGTCTTTTTAGTTGTCTTGTAGGTATTCCATCACATGAGTTCTTTTACATGTCTAGCAGCAGTAACTGTAGGTCATTTTTATTTCTCTACTTACACTATGTACAGTATGAGGAACAGAAGCGCATAATGAATGAATCACAGTGATTAATAAACAGATAAAGTGAAAAATAAAATAAAACACAATTCCCCACTTACCCCCAAATGTAGTTCATCAGCTACAAAGCTACTGTAAATATCAGGTAGTTTAAATCTCTCCAAGTTAAAATCAATAAATCTTTATATTCTAGCTTACAAATTCAGTTAAACCTAAATTCTATGCAGCATATTGTGTAAGTATAACTAAAGTTTTAGTTTTTTTTAAAGCCTGGTTAGTCCTGGTAGTGAAAAGGGACACAATTACATTTGAGGGTTTTATTCTGCCTCCAGAAAAGAAGCACCATGGACATACTGAGAGCCGATATCTGACTACGAACGGAAACGGGCTTCGTGTCCGATTCAGTGCCGTACAACTTAACCAGTGTGTTAATCTCATAGCTAGAAACATTTTAGATATCTTTAAGCAGATTGCCTGCATTTAAACACTGTCTCCTTAACCAACATGGTCTTTGCAAAAAAGAGAAAATGTCAATCAGAAAATTCTACTTTTGTTTTTGCTTTTTTGGATCTTTAAAAAAAACAAACAAACAAAAAACGTACATCTATGTATGTGTGAAATTATGAAAAAGACTTTCCTCATGTTCTGCTTGTCTATCACAAAGTACAAGTTCAGAGATGTTTGTTCATGTTTTATAGTTCATGCTGTTTATAAGTCACACTAAAGACCAGATTTTATATTAAACCTTTTTTACTTTTTTGCTCTTTGCACACACTAACATTTCAGTCGTTTTGCAAATACTGTACAATATTTCAGTTGTTTGGTGTTTTTGCGCAATCCTATTGCTCAATTATCTCAGGGACCTGCTGCTAAGAAACTGTGTTCATTCTAGTATTACTGCACGCAATATTGTTGAACATACAGTATTTACATACAGTATTTACACTGGTCGGTCTGCGCTGTCTCTGTTTATTGTCTTTTGTGTATTGTCTTGTAACTTTTGTCTGCACTGTCTTTTGTCCTGCGCTGTCTTGTCTGTCTTGTCCTGCACTGTTTGCACCAGGTCACACAGATACACTTTATGTATGTAGGACTACTTACTAAGTCCTTAGCTCTGTCTTTGTTTAATGTAGCACCACAATCCTGGAGAAACGTTGTCTCATTTCACTGTGTACTGCTTCAGCTATATGTGGTTGAAATGACAATAAAAGCTTCTTGACTTGACTCTTGACTTGAAAATATATTTAATTCTATTACATTTAGCTATAATAGTGAACCAGCCCCAGGAAACTAACCTAAGAAACACTAAACACATTCCGGATGGATTATTATTTTTTGGATAAAGTGATAAAGTATGACTTGTTTTTTTTTCTTCCTCACTCAGTCAGACTGGCTACTGCAGAACACAAACACCAACACAAACATACACACATCACAGGTTACCTTTCTGGCTGCATTGGACTGCATGTTGTCATGTTAAAAAAAAGAAAAAGACAGAAAGGTAAAAAAAAATAAAAATAAAAAGTTAATAAAAAGTAAATAAGGTACACAACAGGACACAGAAGTGTAAGAACAAAAACACAGCTAGTGACGAATGCCCACTCTTGACAAAAACACACTGCTGTATTGTAACCGTGTGAACAGTGCCAGTGGAAGTGATCTGACCGAGTGAGACACAGATACACTGGAGTGGTGTGATGATGGTGACAGTAACCACACGGTGCTGGGACTTGACCAATGAGGAGTGCTACAGAATGGCTAGAGTGAGGCATACAGAGTGAGTACGTACCGCCGCTGCAATGCGGGTTATGCTCATAAACCTAACTGCGATTACTACAGGCTTCTGGATTAGAGAGCAGAGGGGACACGAGAGAACGGGGTTAGAGAGATATGACAGAGCAAATTCAGGGTTAAAGTGTAGATGTGTGTTGGAGTGTTGGATCTCATGGTGCCATCTGCTTTGTTTCTTTTTACTCACCATAGACCTGCGAATAATGGTCAGGCGGCTCTTTGCTTTGCTCTCAGCAAACTCCAGAGTGTTGATGTCCTTTAGCCGGGCTTTGTACTTGTTCATCTGCTCGCAAATGATCAGCTCTACACATCTATCACACACAAACACATTATGTTTAACTGACATGATACAAGCAATAAGGCTGAATAGTAGATCAGAGTTCACTGTGCCTTTAAACATGTCATTGAGAAATAATCAGTTGGGGAGAATGAGTAGTGAAACAGCGGTCACCAAACAAATCTGTTAGTGCTAATGCAAGTCAACACACTGAACACACACGCTGAACATACGCTGTGGTTTTGCTGATGTCCTGCACACTCTGCAGGGGGTCGATTGTGTCAGGGCACCGCAAGATACAGGGAGCAAAGACGATGGCCAGTGCATTGGCAGACATCCGGTTGGTCTCTTCCTGCAGAGCAATCCTGTAAAAATACACATGAACTGATGTGAAGGTTTATACTGATATGAAGGTACATATCCATATGGAGGATATTCATAAACTGTAAATGTTCATACAATAAATATTCAAATCATCTGCTGTGAGAATGAATGTACACAGGCGCAGGATTAAGGAGTCTCTCACCCAACCAAGTGGAAGATGAGCCTTTCCAGTGTGATCAAGTGAGTTCTGCTGAGCTGATCGATCACAGAGTACACCCCTCGTACCACCTCCTTTTTGTCCTGAAGGCCTGATCAAATACATACTAGATGTTTTTTCTTCGCAAAAAAACAGAGCGTCCTGTTTGTGTAATACTTTCTGGTTTTACTCGGTAGTCTGAATTTAAAAACATCCCACAGTGCCAACTTTTTAACTGGGTTCCAGTCCTAATGCAGACCTGGTATCATTTTAATCCAGAACCTTGTGAAGTATCATTTTGCCTTAATAATATATACATTTTAATAATTGTCTTAAAAACGATGGAGCTGAATCTCACATTAAAATGGCTTTATCACAACTCTTCAAAAAGCCAAGATTTGCCTAAGACTAATCACTTACCCATGGCTCTTAGAAATTCCTCATACAGTTCAAAGGTCAGAAGGGGATTTGGCAAATCACGCAGCCACTGCTTGAAAACACTGGCGATGACATGGATGTTGTAGTCATCCAAGTTTGTACTGCTCACATCTGTACAATAAGAAAAAGATCAAACAGATCATGTTATTCATTAGGAACAATGGTCGTTACTGCTGTCTGAAGTTGTCTCAGGTCTCTTATGTAAGCACCCTACCTGTGTCCAGACCCTGTTTCAGTTCCTTGATTTTATTGGCAGAGCCAGACTTCCTGTAGATGCCTTCTGTGTAGAGGCCATGCATCTCGATATAGTTAATGAGCTTCTCTACCACCAGAGGTACCGAGCGGTCGTCGTGGGTCAAACGGGACACATCCACACCAAACTGCCTTGATGAAAGCTCAGGATCATACTAGTCACACACACACACACACAAGAATTAAATCTTAATAAAGTCCTAAAACAACTTGCATATTAATCTTTCTAAATAAAACTGAGATTTATTTTTTTGTAATGACATTTTGGTCTATTTTCACTTTGGCTAGTGTTTTCCTACATTACCCATAATGCCATTTGACTACCTTCTGTTAGTGGTCTGTAACCCAAAGAGAAACAAATGCTTTACTATTTTGGTCTGATAAGCTTTATTACCTCCTCATCCGTACAAGCTAACTCCATTACCAGCATCATGTTAGTCATCCTGTAGATCTTTACCTAGTCGAGCAGAGTCTCTGTCATGTTGCTCTACATAACTCATAACGTGTCATGGAGCTGTTGCCCTCTTTGGGTCCAACTTTCTGTGCCCAGTCATTTTATAATTCAGTATAAACATATATAATGTGTTTCAGGGTTGAGTTTACCTTTAAGTCATAAAGCAAGCCCTAAGAAAGTCAAAGTCACACATTAAAATTCCAAAATGCATGTAATAAATCCTTACCTTTTTGCTGCACTTGCTGATTGTCTTCAAACAGCACTTTCTGTGGCAAGCGTACCGGCAAACTACACACGAAAAGGACATCCTAATGAGTCTCATATTTCATCTAAAAATCATGTCTCATGTACATCTTACAGAAATGTTACACAGTGTAGGAAACAGCTCTTACATGCACTACCACATCCTGCCTGACACAGACAGACCATTCTTATACAACATACATACATATACATACATATACATATATATATATATATATATATATATATAAAAGATATAAGCTTAGCCATAAACAGTTTGATTAGTGTGAACTGGGGTCATGGCAAATGTTAGTGAGGTGTCTCGGAACAGAGAACACAAACTCACGTTTGCAGACGCAAGCTCGGTCCATCATCCAGATGAGGGAGGAGCAGAACTCGCAGTATGTGGGGATGCTGTACTGAGTAGACTTAAAGATATGGCCATTGTGTTCCTCTACCTGTTTAAACAAAACAGAAAGAAATGAAAACCAAACAAAAACTAATAGTTTATTGCAAAGCCAATAATATACAGGCTGTGACCATACTCACTATGTCAGTGTCCTTTTTTCGCCTCTTTTTTCGATCTGGCTTGATGACCTGGAACAATTCAAAATCTGGTTATTATAACATGACCTGACCATCACAACACCACATCCCAGTAGAAACATCCCATTCTGTATTTAATAATGTTGTTAGAACAACCTCCGGTCTTCTGGAAAGGATTTTGGAGTGTGATTGTAATGACGTGTCCATCCAGAAGGGACAAGTTTATTCATGAGGTCAGACATTGAGGTTGGATGAGGAGGTCTGAGGTATAAAAGGCGTTCCAGTTGATCTCAAAGGTGCTTAGTCGGGTTGAAGTCAGAGCTCTATGTAGAACGCTTGAGATCTTTCATTGCAACTTTGGCAGACCGTGTCTCTTTATGGAGCTCACTATGTGCACAGGACACACTGTGTGTGTCATAATGGAACAGTTAAGACATTCTATTTGCACAATTGTGTGCATTCCAGTTTGTCTCAACAGCTTTTGGAGGAACTCTGCCCTTGAAGTTGATCCCAAAATGAGTCCCTAATACCAGACACTGAAAACCCTCAAGAGCCAATTCCAGATAATGGCAGAATTCCAGCGATCAACACAGCCAGTGGAGCCTTTGTTTTAGCTTTCAGAAATTGAAATGCAGTGCATAGGCAGTATGAAAGAGAAGAATATGAGTGTGGGATGTGGTAGCTCAGTGTTTAACGTGTTGGGCTACTGATCGGAAGGTCATGGGTTCGAACCCCAGGTCCACCAAGCTGCCACTGCTGGGCCCCTGAGCAAGGCCCTTAACCCTCAGTTGCTCAGTTGCTCGTCACTCTGGATAAGGGTGTCTGCTAAATGCTTCTATGTATGTAATAGAAGAGTGTTATACAGTGACCGTACACTAGTCTGTGTATCTGATAGTGGCCAACAACTGCAGTTAGGTACCTGTTAGTTATTAAGGCTAATAAGTGTTAGCTAATTGTGTGAAATTCTGTAAAAAATATATATATATATATATATACATTTTTTATCTGGAAAGAAGCGAGCAGTACCTTGTTCATGGTGCTGTGCAGTGGCTTGTACTCAGTCATGAACTCATCTAAGAATACTTTGAAGGTGTTGACCCAAACACAAACCGGTGACACGCCCCAGTCTCTTTGCTCCTGACGCATGGTCTTCTCCAGGATCTGCTCGAACAATGCATGCAGGTCTTTATAGCGTATACTCTTCCCATCATCCATCTGCACAAAACAATACACAGAAGAGATCAGGTGCAGAAGCCGACACTCTCCTAAATAATGTCAACTCATTAGTTAGGCATGGATTTTAAAGAGTGTACAAAAAATGATTATTTTGAAGGCTAAACTGAAGGCTACGTGTCATTCCGCGTATTTTCTCAATAATCTAGACACTATGGCTAATTTACATCAGCCTGGAAACTATTACATATACTAATACAGGTTTACCTCAACAAAAATCTACAATTAAGTGCAAAAGCTTGTATACCCTTAAATAGTGCAAGTTATAAATAATAGGTATACAAAATTATATATTGTATAATAAATTTTTTTTTTACACTTAACAGAGGCGTGTTAAATTAATTACTCACAGCCAAAGCGGTGGAATAGGAGTTGAAAATGTTCACACGGAATTCCTTTAGCGCCTTTTTAAACACAACATCCATTATCGTGTCTTTCTTGCTGTCCTCCGTATCTAGATCGCCAATCTGTGAAACATTAGGTGCTTAGCGTTAATGTTGTACTTTTAACAAAATGATAAGGATCTTATAATTCAGGGAAGAGTTTGTATAGCGGTAACGGTCTCAGTACCTTCTTCATGAGGAACTCGTTCATGCTCTTGTAGTCACTGGCACACGTGAGGATCTGCAGATCGTCGTTCTGCCACTGGGCGGGTTCGAGAGCTGCGCTGCTGATTTTCACGCTACGGCGCCGCTTCACTTTGGGCGAGGGCTCCTTGTTCTCCTTGAACTCTGGTAGGGAGCTGAAGTCAGGGCTGTGAGGAGGGGACAAGCACTCCCCTAGATACACATTAAAAAAAAAATAAGCTTTATCATTTCTGTATACATGAAAACCTTTTTAATGTAACATTTAAATGACCATCATCTCACCTTCAGCCATGAGGAGGGCAGTATCAGGATAGTCCCCATCTAAAGACTCGCCGGCAAACACCAGTCTGTCTCTGGAGGATTTCTTCTCTCCCTGCTTTGTCTTTCCCCAGAACTTCATCTTGCCTCGAACCCTGAACACGCAGACACACAAAAAAAAAATTCAGTTCCCGATACTTGCGAGGACAAATAGCTGTTTGTAAAAAATAAAAGAAGATTAGATTCCAACCTTCCATCTCCGTGTGAAATCTTCCTCAGGGAGTCGCCCTTGCCGAGGTCTCCAGAAGACATGGCTTTGTGCATCGTCCTCTTTTCTTCGCTGAAAGTGAACGGCTGAGAAATGACAGAGCAGTTCGTTTAAACTCGTGAAACCGTTTGTTATTTGGGCTTTTGGGCCACATTAATGCGTCATAAATAATGATCAAATATTTTATCATCAAATACATTTAGCTCTGCTATACAATAACGTACATGGAGAAAATGAATCCCATTTCAGTAAGAATTCCTTTACTTTATAATTTTCAGATCGCTAGCTTTTATTAATATACAGATCAATAGAACAACCAATGCAGTTTACTGCATCTGTAGTGTGTGTATGATTACCACAGACAAGAATTTCACTAAGTGTCTAAGGACAACTGTTTAAAATACATTACCAAGTAATGCAAATTATGAGACTGACAGACAAGAAAAAGTCTTATTAAATGTTACTCTAGTGTACCTTTAGTTTATGAGGACATAAAAAAGCAATTCTGGATAGAAAAATCTGATGTCCGTGTTAAGCGAACTGATTAGTTTAAAGATTCGTATTCATACAAACAATGTTGACTAAAAAAAAAAAAAAAAATGGAAAAGTGTTTAAACCCTAAAAATCAGTGAGGCAAAAATGACTTGGTTTTAAACCCATACATTCTGTCTACATTTCTCTCCATCAAACAAAATAATCAACTTTGACATTCTACATTTTGAGTAAACAAGTTTTTCTGTTTTCCTGTCAGTATTCTTGTAATAATGATAATAATCCACACACTACAGAAGAGACATTTAGCAGATGCCCTTAAAACAATGGCATGTTCCTTTAAACACAACATACATAAATTCAATGAAAGGGAGCATTTGCATTTACAAACAGTGCAAAGAGCAATGGAAGGCCAGATAAGAGAAGATGAGAGGCTGTGAACAAATCTACAGGGGAAAGGAAGGGCAGAGGAGACGGCAGAGACGTCCTGCTCCTGGCGCATAGAGGAAACTAACGGTGAAGACGAGAGAAAGAGTCGGTGCCTAAAGAGCATGCAGCGATCAGTATTCTGGGTGCTGAGACAATAAGAATCTCTGGACAACGTGGCTCGTAGGCAACCCAGAGCTACACCGTCTGTTACTGTCTAATCTAGTGCAATGATCAGAATGCCAAGCGTATTGTGGGTTAAAACGTAGAACGTGATTTTACAGTCAGAAGCAGAAACACGCTTGGTTTTATCCACATCTGTGTGGCTAGACTCAAAACAACAAAGGAGTTTTAATGTCTGTGCAACAATCTACGGAAAACTAATAAACGATGGGAGAAATCCTTTGGGTTGACTGCAATATTAATGCAGATAATGTAGAAATAAAGATTCTGCCATCACAGATGAGGATGATTTTCAAGACATGTTTCCCAGATTACAGTATACACTGTGACATGCACAGTGCTGCAGCTCTTTAAGTGGTGAGTACAGAGGTCTATGAGATTCTGTAGGTTAGCTGTAGAGAGAAACCACGCTGTTGGGTCTGGCACCACAAGAGCCTGTTTTGGGAAGCGTGGACCGTTTAATTACCATTTCAGAGTCACTGTGACATGCGTCTAGTGTCCCCCCCTCTGTGTCCTGCTTGGGGAGGGGTGGGCCAAGAGACAGAGGGGTCTCATCAAACTCTTCCTCCTCTGACTCCCCCTCCCCTGGAGGATTTGAACCACGGGTCAGGAAGTCTGAGCGTGTCCGTGCCATGCGGGCTTTTTTATGGCCTGGTCTGGTAACCTGATCAACCAAAATAATAACAACACAAGTAAAAAACGCTCCTGTGACACCCCCAGTGTGCAAGCAGGTGCTCCTGTGATCCAAGATGGTCTCTCCTTAACAGTTCTTACATTACGTACACAAATGCACGCGAGTAATAATAATAATAATACAAATTCCTGAGGATTTGAAAGGCTATACCAAGCTGGTGGTGTCAAATGTAACGCTAATTTGCTTACGATTCGTTTTTCTCACCTCACGACCTTTCAGGGGCTTCGAGGATTTGATTTCTGAAACTCTGGCCTCCTTCTGAACTCCCACTGACTTCCCTCTAGCGCTTAATTCCTTTTCAAACCTACAACACAGTCAGTCATTAAGTTTCCACTCAATTAGTTTATACACTTTCTGAATGACAGCATGTCATTTATGGAGAGTCCAACACTTACTTTGAGAAGGAAGACTTGTCTTTGGGGGAGAAAAAAAATTCTCCATGTCGCTCAGTCATGTTAATGTTGACATTTGAGGTAGATGGTTTCTTAAGAGCTTCTTTGTCAGCACCTTCTTGAGACTCTAAGGTGAGTTTTGGAGACCATCCATCTGACACATTCTGTTTGTCATTTGGTCTTCCTCTTGTACTGGACTGTGTACCCGGTTTCTCTTGGGTTTGTAGTGAGGAGATGAGATGGGGCTCTGGCTGTGCTTTAGGAGAACTTCTCTCTGTGGCCTTTCCAGATCTTTCTTGCCTACTTTGCTCAATCCTTTGCATGGCCTCACCCCTCTGCTTCTCAAACATCTCTCTCTCAAACTGGGCAAAGTGCTTGCGTTGTTTCTCCAGGATCTCCTTCTGCTGCCGGATCTGCTCCATCATCTCCTTCTCGTTCTGCTGCTGCTGGTGCTTCTGCCGCTCTTGTTTGGCCTCGTTGAGCTTTTCGAGCCTCTCCAGCATGGACTGGGTGGAATTTTCACCCCGTGTCAGGCTGGGTGGCTCAATAGTCTGAGCAGAACTGTCTCTTACTTCTGGTAGCTTTAAATCTGCTGCATCAAACATGGTTTCCTTCTGCATGCTAATCACAACAACTACTGGTCTGCGGGAAGATTCCCTCCTGTCCTTTACTGTTTTTTCTGGACTCTGATTTTGTGAGGTGGACGAGTCTAAACTAGACTTTGCAAATATAGAGCTGTTATCTACTGGAGGAATGAAGAATGTAGGAAGAGAGTTCTCCAGTTTGGGCAAAGCAGGCAGATTGTCTGCTTTAGCTTTGGGACTGTGAGACAGAGCACCAGGTGACAGAGGTTCAAGAGGAAATGTAAGCCTGGGGCTGCTGGGGGGCACTTCATGCTGGGGTGGTGCTGAAAATGAAGAGTTAACGTCCCCAGCCCCATCACATTGCACTTTTTCTTTATCATAGTCATCCATACTAACCAGCTCAAAACTTCCTTTAGAGCTTTGGCTATCTGGAGTGCCTTGAGGTGAGAGCGCACCATCATTGGCAAACTCCACAGACCAGCGTCTGTCCTCAGAAGGAGATGTTCCTCCTGTCGTACGCACCTTAAGCAGCTCCAGGCTAAACTTGGCCTGCTCCAACTCTCGCATACGTCGGCTTTCTCTCTTGGCCCGTGTTTTCAGGTTGGAGTCGTCAAACGGCCGTATGCTCTCTCTGATCACCACTGGAGTCTGCAGTTGTGCTTCTGCCTCTTCTCCTTGGATCTGTTTATTCTTCAGATGCAGCTCCTCCTGAGGTGCCTTGACCTCACAGTGTCGCTGGGAGCTCCTCTCCCGCTCCTCATAAGAACGGTCCTCCCACACGCTCACATCCAGACCCATGATCTTTAGTTTATCTTCTTCTGAAGATGGGCTTGTTTGTCCATTCAGCAGCTGGGTGTCCTTTAACTTCTGCTCTCTCAGTTCTTGGAACCTACATATTTGAAACCTAGACTGCTGAAAACTGCTGACAAATATACACGGTTTGATCTCTTACTTCTATGAAAAACGACATGAATAAAATAAATATTTACCAAACTGAAACAGGACCAAAACAACTTTACACTTCTCCCACAAACTGTTCCTGCTTAGTGCTGGAGTGTTTGTGTAAATCAAGAGATTTCTGCTTGGCTGACTACCAGTAAGGCCTAGGCATGAAACAGCTTAGGCCATGGATTGGACTGATATTTTTAGGACCCTGTATTATTAAGCAATATGTCTAAACAAAGCAGCTCTCTGTAGTGAGGGAAGTCGCTTACCTCTGCCTTGCCAAAAAGCCTTGACATGCTGCTTGGAAAAGAATGATGTGACGTTGGTGCATGTACAGCTTTCTGGCCTTGTAGCTTCTCCAGGCAGCCTGGATCATGACAGCAGCTTGACCACGTCTATACAAGCAGAGTCTCCAGTTCCTTTGGATAATCTGTACTGCTTCTTTACATAGCAAGAATCTGCGGTGCTCTTGGAAACCTCTCCAAGCTGACTGAATGCAGATTGCCGCTCCCTGTTGGACATTATTGTCATACTTCAGCTGCTCGTCTCTTTGCCTGGCCTGACAACTCCTCCACCAGTCCTGTGCATAAAGATACAGAGTGTGTGAGAACCCAAATCAAAATAAGCGCTCCAGGAAAGTCTGAGTGAGGTGTTCTCAGTCCAGTTCGGTGTGACCGTCTAGATTAATTCAATTACAGGGAGAAGTCATTTTAAATCCACTACAGGATATGAATCAAATATGCCATGTGTTTTGGGTTACGGCAGCATTTTTCTGTAGATGTGGGTTCTGATGTGCAAACTGAGCCAAAATGTTGGGCGGCAAACTGTAGAAATGCAACGTGTCCTGGATGTTTGGGGGGAAAAAAAAAACGATGAATAATATTTCAGGCTATTTATTTACTTACATGGAAATTATATATTGCACCAACTCCATGCTCACCATTAATGGGTGATTTTTTTGGAAGATATTTTCAGCCTTACAAACCCTTAGCCAATTTATTTGTTGTTGGTTTTGGTTCACTTAACTTTGTGCAATGTGAAACTAAACCAAACCAAGCAGTCAAAAAAATAAAAATAAAATAAATTTACATTCTGAGTCTGGCTCTGCAAACAGACTAATAACTGAAGTGTAAGACTAACAGATGTAAAACCATTTCATCTAGTTATGAATTATTAGAAAATATATATACTGTAGATCATGCTTGTGTTAAAATAAATCTTCCAGCAAAGAAAAGAAATTGAATTAAATGCATTAATGTCTAAAAGAAATAAAAGTGAAATGTTTCGATTACTCAAAGCACTGACATTATAACAACATCAGTCTGAAATGGTTTTCATTACCAATACAATATTTACATTTCCATAGATCTTTTCCCAGCTTTTGCGGCACTGAACATATTTATTTTTGATCCTTCAAGCAAAGCTGCACCACATGTTCTTTTAAATGAGCTAATGAGCACGAACTGAGCTACTGAAAAGCGAAACAGCACAGAACTAGCAAAAATATTTTTTCAGTATTACACAGACACAGAGCCAACAAAATCAGTCAACCCAAATTCTGAATAAACACAAGAGTGGTTTTATAGAGTAGAAGAGTATAGAAAACAATCATGCCTACAGTGCTGAAGAAACCATTGCTGAAAAGGAAGTCGATTATTATTATTATTATTATTATTATTATTATTATTATTATTATCATTATTATTATTATTATTATTCTTAGAGATATGAGCAGTACCTGTATGAGGCAGGCTGCATGTTTCATCCTGAGAAAACTCTTCCTCTCCCGCACGGCTCGGAAACGGCGCTGTAGATTGACTGTCCTCCGCAGCACCTCCTGATGTAGCAGATCCTGCAGCCTCTGCCGTGCCACCTCGCGCATAAACACCTGAACACACACACACAGTTAGTGACTTTACATTGCATACAACACATTCTCTAGGAATGTGACTAATAAAAGTTGGTTGTGTGTGTGATACTACAGTTAGGGATTGTTGTAATTTGGAGGCCTGAGTCACTTAAATTAAATTCCACTACGATAACAGATCCATTAAATGTTTAAAGGTGGATTCATACCATTGTGTGGCCCACTTGAAAGCCATCTTGAGCGAGGTCCACCTGGCAGAAGTAGTTCCTGATGTCCTCCTGTACGGCCGGTAGGTCCTCGGGTAGCATCACACGAAAGTGCCGTACAAAGTCCTGATGGATCATACGAGGAAATTAACCTGATGTGATGTATTATCTACTTATAAGTCATTGTGTCATACAGCTGTTCCCCCGCAGTGAATATTAGACATATTCAAAGCAGTTAAAATGATTAGAAAAACATTATTGCTGAAGGAACACAAGCCTGCCTCTCTGTAGGCCATAGGGGTGGGCAGCACGGGAAACAGATGCTCTGTGTATGTAATTATTGTGAGCCACATTCATAACGAACAATAGCGAGGCTGTGGAGGAGGTCAGACTGCCAAGGTGAGCACACTGTCCAGACATTCAGCAATAAAGGCTGCACATCACTCCTGTGCCAGGGGATTTACCACAGATGAAAACAGTTTAAATCGGTTATTAAGGACTCATGTGGGCACACGGATGCGGGACTTTCTAGAAGCGAAATACTTTATCCAAAATGCCAACTATATTAGTAAAAACCTTCATCTGAAATGACAACAAATTAACAGCATGTGGCAGAACAATTCATTTAAATATACACTCACCAGCCACTTTAATAGGAACACATGCACACCTGCTCCAGACAATT
Source organism: Tachysurus vachellii (assembly GCF_030014155.1). Taxonomy (NCBI): domain Eukaryota; kingdom Metazoa; phylum Chordata; class Actinopteri; order Siluriformes; family Bagridae; genus Tachysurus; species Tachysurus vachellii. The sequence goes on from NC_083460.1 coordinate 38,122,308, forward strand.
AAATCATACAGATACATAAAGAGCACTGGTTCATGTTCAGATCAGAATCAGAATGTGATCTCAGTGACTTTGACCTTGGCATGGATGTGTGTGAAAATCCCAGGAGATCAGCTGTTTCTGAAATACTGTAGAGTAACTCAAATAACCACTTTACAAATGTTGTAGATAATAAAAATGTTTACGCTTGAGGCAGATGAGCTACAGCATAACTGTCAGCCAAGAACAGGGAGGTCTTTAATTCATTTCAGTTGAGTAGTACTTATTAGTCATATATTAGTTCCAGTGCATTCAGTTGTAGGTATCTCAGCTACACCTGCCCTGGCTTTAGTTCACAGAGGCATGAACAATATGTCACTGCCTGCAGCTGCCACCAGGGGGGACTAAAGACGATGTATTTGGCAATTGGGGCAAACTGGAATTTATTCTTCTGATCACAAGCTCACGGTTCTAACCACTGCGCCACGATGGCTGTCCATGTAATAAAGAATGTATGATGCACAATGTCTCTCAACATAAATACTAAAAACTGACATACTTTATATATGACTTATTTCACGTTAGTTCTATTATATTGAAAATAACCCTAAAAAACAAACATTATATCAATGACATTTCTGACCTCCTGGTATGCGACATAAAACAATGCCAACAATAATAATAACTCATGCTCACTGACCACACCTAGGCACAGAAGACGACAAACTGGAAACAGTGATTTCATGATTTCAGCCTCGGATGCCATGCTTATGACCGAACACAGGAAATGATCTAAACCTTATACACCCCTCAACAATGGAAGAAAAGTCCAATCCAACTTCTAGAGGTGGATCTGAGAATGTTTATGGACTCTGAATGTGGTTGTGTGTAAATACCTGAAAGGTATATTTGATGCTGTATCCTGATTGTTTGATTCTGACAGTCTCCAGCATGCCTGTGTAGCGAAGCTGCCTTAGCACCAGAGTGTCGTTAAATCTCAATGGCAGCTTATAGGAAGAGAAAGAAAGAAAATAAAACACCTACTTGTTTTTATTACATGTAGTGGTAGAGATGGTGGTGTGTAAATATACCTTCTCTGCATTCGACCGGATGCACTTCACAAAGTAGGGCTCGGACTGGCTAAGAGTCTCCATCAGCTTATTAAGAGATGCCTAGAGAGAGAGAGAGAGAGAGAGAGAGAGAGTGTGAGGGAAGGAGAGAGAAACAGAGACAGAGAGAGAGAGTGAGGGAAGGAGAGAGAGAGAGTGAGGGAAGGAGAGAGAGAGAGAGAGAGAGAGAGAGAGAGAGAGAGAGAGAGAGAGAGAGAGAGAGAGAGAGAGAGAGAGAGAGAGAGGGAAGGAGAGAGAGGGAGAGAGTGTGAGGGAAGGAGAGAGAGAGAGTGAGGGAAGGAGAGAGAGAGAGAAGGAGAGAGAGGGAAGGAGAGAGAGGGAGAGAGAGGGAAGGAGAGAGACAGAGTGAGGAAAGGAGAGAGAGAGCGAGAGTAAGAGAGAGAGAGAGAAAGAGAGAGAGAAAGAGAGAGAGAGGGAGAGAAAGAAAGAGAGAGTGAGTGAGACGGAGAGAGAGTGAGTGAGAGTGAGAGAAGGAGAGAGAGGGAGTGAGAGTGAGAGAAGGAGAGAGAGAGAGAGAGAGAGAGAGAGAGAGAGAGAGAGAGAGAGAGAGAGAGAGAGAGAGAGAGAGAGAGAGACAGAGAGTGAACATGAAACATCATTTTGTTGAACCTTGCGACAGGCTTCATTTAAAGTGTGAGTATCTCACGTGTAACATATTTTCAGCCCTGCTGATGGTTTTATATTATGAGAGACCCTGCTGATGGTTTTATATTATGAGAGACCCTGCTGATGGTTTTATAACGTGCGCATATGATTTATTGTAAAGTAACACTAGGGTGGTGTAGAGGGACCAATCAGCATGGGCTGGTGTGATTTACTTCCTGTGAGTTGAGACAGAGTTCATCTCGGAGGACAAAGTAACTGGGACATCATCATTCACAGCCAGTCCCCACCTCACCCGTGTGTGTGTGTGTGTGTGTGTGTGTGTGTGTGTGTCTTTACTAAAGGGAGGAAGGAAGGAAAAGAATCTATTTTGGTGGTCTGGAATTCACTTTCTCTCCTTCCAAATAGAGAGTAATCAGCCCCACAACAGGATGTGGGAAGTGAGGTCATCCACACATTTGTGCAGGCCTGTTGCCAAAGGCTGCGTGACTACACACAGAAAAGGGTGTTTACGTCTCTCCGGTGCGTTCTTGCTGAGAATCATCAGAACAAGAAATCAGAATCCCATGTATTCCTAAACACTACACAGATATGAATGTGATTTAGATGCTGAATGGGGTTTTACTGTGTAGCCATTAGACAAAGGAGATGAAAACTAAACTAAATGTTGTAAAAATAAATAAATAAATAAAATAAAATAAACACAGTCCGAAAAAAAATTATTGAATGGGGGAAAAAAAAAAAAAAAAAAAGACATGATGTAATTATTTTTGTTGAAGCTCATAAATATGGGCGAGGACAACCGTGGTCAGCTGAGCACAGGGCCGAGAATAACAAGGTGGGTGGAGAGAGAGAGAGAGAGAGAGAGAGAGAGAGAGAGAGAGAGAGAGAGAGAGAGAGAGAGAGAGAGAGAGTGAGAGTGAGAGAGAGCGTGAGCGCGAGAGAGTGCAAGAGAACCACACTAACCTGAAACTGGGCACTAATACTCGGTGGTTTCTTTTTCTTGTGGAGGTGCAGCAGGGACTTGGTGATGCGATCATGCAGCGTCAGGTTGCTCAGGTACTTCAGGGACTTCACATCCAGCAGGTGCTGAAGTGCACAACACAAAAACCAACACCAGCATTAACATGAACAGGATATTCTCAAAACTAGAATTAAAGGATGAGTCAGTACTTCTGTTATGTTCACCTTCGGAAGACTGGGTTTCATTTTGTAGTTTTTGTTCCGCCTGTATACGGGGAAAAAAAAAGGTTAAGACTGACTGTAGACCAGACTTAACACTGTAGAGTCACTCAAAATAAGTTTTGTTTATAAAGTTTGGTGTTGGGCTCAAATTTGTTACCACACAGCACTTTTCTGTCTCAAGGAATGTGATGAATGTGAAGCCTTACATCAGAATGCCATGAGCTCTCTCTAGAAGCTTGCTGCTGGTAGAGTTGATGAAGATCCCCTCTTCATCAGTGATTGAGCTGCCGGTAGACAGTCGACTTTGTCTCCCTGAGCGTCCGCTCCTTCCGTCCCTAACGGGAAGCATGAACACACGTGTGCACACACACATTCTCAAAAGACTAACACTTCGTTCCAAATCTGCATGCATATGGGCTCCATGTGTATGACTTAAGCCCAGAAGTATCAGTAATGAAACATGTAGTACTTTTGCTGAAAATTTAGACTGCAGCTGTTCGGTGTTCTTCTGGCATTTGTGCAGCTTATGGAGCTATCCAGGGCAACACAAACCAATTAAGATGTACTTTATCTATCCCGTAATTCTTTCATTCATCTTCAGGAAGCACTGCTCAGTGTCACCATGGATGGGAACACTGGTCAGGAAGTCACCAAGCACATGCTTTTGGGAAGAGTAAGGAAACTGAGTAACCCAGAGGAGACCCACATGGTCATGGGGAGAACAAGCAAACCACCACACAGACATGACATTAACTGTGAAACTGTAAGGTGACAAGAGTTCAAACCATGATCCCACCACCAAAACTGTAGTTTCTTTGCCTAACACTGTTGAGATCAGAAAGAACAGAGGAGTAAAAGTGGGTCCTGACCTTAGACACAACACCATCCTGATTACATTCTAACACAGATAAAACACTCCACCATGCAGTGTGTCTCTGAGTGTGTTTGTGCCATCATGGAGCACAGGCCCACGATACAGTTTGTCTCTACAGCGACGGACAACCTGAACTAATTTAAAGTAGAGTCACCTTGATGTGTTAAGTGGTCCAGTTGGGTTCTCTTCAAATGTCAGGGGAAAAAAAAATAAAAAAAATGCACTGACCGTATCTGGAGCTGTGTGTATATTTTGATTTCATGCACGCTAAGAACGTAGGACTATAAAAATGGCTAATATTTTTCTCTTTGAGAGCCTTTTGAATTACTGTCTTTCCACAGCTTTGCAAAAATGACATTAAAGGACACCTGGATTATCGGTATGGACCGACTGCTAGCACTCTACTACAAGTCAAATCCCTGTTAGAGCGCTGGCACTGCGAGGTAAAGCTGCTCCTGCTTCCCCGGGCTGAACAAACAGAAGCGCATTTAGCTTTTAAGAGGTCGGGACGGTTAACCCTAATCCCAGTGAAAACCATTTAACACAAACCACTTAGGCACGGGCTAAACAAAAAAAAAAGAAAGAAAGAAAGAAAGAAAGAAAGAAAGACCGTCCATTGCAAGTGTTTGTAGTGTCCAGGGAAAGAAAAGCTACAGCACGTCCATCGCCAGGGACAGAAAGAGGGCTGTGGCTGCCGAGAGGTTTATTCTGCAGCTGTGTGTGTGAATTAAACCTGCTCCAGTGGATCTACCGCACACAGAGACAGCAAAGGCCCGTGAACGATAGTTCAGTTCCACGCACGGTAAGAGCAAGTCGTGAGGAACAAGCACAAAATTCCACTGAAGGTGGGAATGTTTTGGGGTTAGTGATTATTTTTGCAAAACACAATGAAGGCTGTCGGAGCATTCTTAACATTTTTAGGGTAATGTATCGGACACATTTGACTCACAAGATCTTTTCTATTAAAGATCTTAGCACTAAATCGGAGTACGATTATGCATTAGGCCAATTCACAACGAACAAATAGGATGATTTATTACTAATAAAAACAACTGGCAGGAACAATTTGTTACTAGTGGAATTCAAACTTCCAAAGTTCACTTTGGCCTGAAAGACTGTAAACGGTTTTCTTAATATTGAACAAAGCTGGAGTCTAGATTCTGGGGAACTCTCTGTGCTTTCTGTGGAGTTACATCCAGGATGTAAGTCAGAATAAGTCAGAGCCCAAAGGTCCAGGCCAAGATGCATTATGACAGCAATAATAACCAGTCCAGTGCCTCTTGTTGATTTAAACGTCTGGCGTACATAGACATGATGCACACAGGGACTGTAAATAATACAACTTCCATAAATTGATATGAAGCAAACTTCCTTGAATAAATAAATTAGCTTGCAGTCTGGATCTGTAAAAACTTGAAAAGACAGACCACTCCTGTCAATGTCTACAAGAAAAATCTCCACAAACTAACAGCGCTTCTTTGGTTTAAAATTCATGCATGATGATACCACAAAAAGAATGGTGTATGCGCTCAGGCTCTTAAACAATCCGGTTTTCTTTCTAGCTGCCTGTCGTTCCAGTTCAATCATTCAATCCAGTGCTTAAAAGTAAGACAAACATCTTTATATTGTGAGCAAAAAAACTTAAACCGTCTTAATAGTTTCAGGCCCCGTGAACCTGGACTCCTTCGCTGCTGTTTATCAGAAGCAGATGGTGTGTGGGGCCTGTGCGAGAGCGAATCCTGCTGTAAAGTCAGAGTCAGTGTGAGGCTGGTAGGAATTCAGACGATCTGCTGTGGACAGTAGGTGGTGGTGGTGGGGGATGATTCGGTGGAGAGTGTGTATCCTCTCACTTCTGGTCCTCCGAGCGAATGCGGAGCTGTGCTTTAACACCACAGGAAGCAGCTGCGTGGAGTTTAGTGCTCACTTTGTAACCTAGCCAGTGTGTGCGCTTGCAAATCACATTGAGAGAAAACAAAGGAGCTGTTGTGCGCCACTGGCTGAGGACACGGGAGCTAATCCCAATACCATGGAGTTGTTTAGGATGTATGAAGCGGAGGAGGCATCTCTGAGGTCGCTCATGCTTGCAATGTCCTCCTCAAAGGCTAGAAAAGATCTTATCCACTTTTCTGAGTCATTTTTGACCTTTCCCTTTAGTATTATTTTATTATATTAATCTAATTATATTCTGTTGTATTTCCTTTAATTGTTTACAAGCTCTCCACATTGTTCCACATTAGGTGATGGTCATTTAAATGGAAAATGTATCTCACACATATATAATACAGGGTGTCAGCTAGGACCAGCATCATAGGGTTACTTCATATTATATTTTTACAGACTATTACGTATCTGAGCAAGGAAGAACGTTTGTACTGTATGCTCAGATACACAGAAAGGTGAAGGAGAACAAAATATTCTATATTCTACAAAAAACAAAAAAAAAATCCTGTGAGAGATATTCTTAAATAAATAAATAAATAAATAAATAAATAAATAAATAAACAAAACAAAAATGAATAAATAAATTCCATTTGCTCCAGTTTTTTTTAGTGGAAAATATTTACACTTAAGGTTAATTTTTATTTATCTTCATTATTTAATATCTGGTTGAAGTGTGTTAATAATTCTTAAAAACTGCTTCTCAAAAACTGCTTTTACGTTAGGAGTAAATATAGATTTTCTAACACTGAACGCCTGGCAGTTTTTTAACCAACCTTCTACTCACCTGCTCAGTACATCATGCAAAAATATTATCTTGAATAGTTAAGTTCTTACCGGTTAGAACGCTCGTTGTTGCTGCCCTGCAGGTCTGAGAGCGGCGTGCGAGGAGTTCTCCTGTTCACACCTGAGACAAAAACACACAGCCCAACTCTTACACATGCTGAGCGTTTCTCTCACTGAACTGACGCACAAACACACAAGGCAGATGAGTGCGAGTATCGGCTTCATGTCTGCGATTATGAATTAAACATAATGAATGAGTGGATTGGAAATGAATGCCTTTGTGCTGATGAGAGAATTTTACAAAATGCCTTGAAGACTAGCGGAAGAGAGATTCACGCAGATCCGTGTCTGGTGTAACAAGTGGGGAGAATAAATAAAATGTATATATATACATACACACACACATATACATACATACATATATACATATATATATATATATATATATATATATATATATATATATATATATATATATATATATATACATACATACATATACATACACACACAATAAACAAATGTATTGAAAAATATTTTGCATAAAAACTGCACCTGTAAAAGGATTACATACCAACTGATGCGTCATATCTAGAAGGACTGAAGCACTCTCAAGGTGTTTTTAATAGGAAAATAATCAACAAGAAAAAGAGAAAGCGTGGTGTAATGCAGCCTGACATAGAGCAGGGTTACAGTTATTGCCCAGAAATTACCCAGAAATGACTTTTCTATAGCAGCTCCTGAAGTGCTTTATGCCTCTTATGGTACAGCACTTAAAGAACATTTACAGTCAAATGCTGAGTTCCACAGCTGTGATCAGTTACCCAATCTCTCTTTCTCTAGAAGGTAATAACACAGAAAAATGTAGCTTGTTGCTGAGAAACTAAAAACTCCTTTCCCATGTCAAAAAAGTAAAGCTTTACTTCGGACTGTTACAAAGCTGGTACTAGAGAAAACAATCAAACAAACAAACAAATAAATAAATGTCACATTTTTTATACACCCCCAATCTTTGCATTTATTTGGTTTTGTACCGATTCCCTCCACCAGACTCCTCTCTCATCACCACACGACAGTTAGGCTAACATGTGAATCCATTGTGATTGACATGGAGGAAAAAATAATAATTAAAAAAAAAACAAAAACAAAAACAAACATAAAAAATCCCTGTGATCTCAGGACGAACTTGGGAGCAAGCAAATCCACTGTTACGTAAAACATTTTGTAAATATATTTATCATTAAACTTATGTTATGTGGCCGGTTCTTAAGGAGTCCCTGAATGAGCTGTTACTATAGAAATGATAAGTTAGTAGAATGAGAACGTTAATATGGACCTGTGATTTGTAGCTGCGGTAACAGAAAATGAATGGACACCTTCTGACCAATCAGAATCGAGGATGTAACAGCACTGTGGTACACCATTTAATTAAATCTATATATTTGGGACATGAAAAAAGAAAAAGCCATAAACCATATACCAGTTATATATAGAATGGTTTTAATAAATAAAAAAAAAAAAAAAAAACATGCATTAAAGATGTGACTGAAACGGTGGCAAGTATGAGAGCAGGTCTACTCCGAGCCCATCGGGCACGAAGCAGGAGATGAGCTTGTACTTGGGGCTGCAGAGGTTAGCGATGTGCCATTGGAGTAGTTTGCCTGCTGTGCTGAACCAACGCTGGCACCCGAGCACACACACACACACCCAGGCATGCACACACACAGATGGCTGTTAGTAAGAGAGACAAATGCTGGCACAGATGCATCATCTGACATCATGCAGGAATGCGCACTGACACAAAGACAGGTGCAGGACCAAAGGGCTTAGACACGAAGGGACACAGCTGGATGAGAACCTTAACGGACAGGCGTTAGCTGTTTGACTCACATCAGAAAATGATCCCTGAATGAAAGAGAATATATATATATATATACACACATACATATATATATATATATATATGCTTCTTCCTTGACATACTAACACTACTCAACCTTTATCGGAGTGAATAAATAAATTTGAGTGATGAAACGTCCTTTTGTGTTGTCTTATTTCAGTACTTTCAAAATGGCCTTTAGAATTTGACATCTTTGGCCTAGTTTTAGCTGGTGCCCCTTAAACGCCTCGGCCCCCGGGTGCATGGAGTGAGGAGATGGAATAGTGGAAAGACAGCCTTACTGTACTTCTCCTCCTTGCACCTCTGCAGGATCTCTAAGCTTCTCTGATGCACAGGGTGATGCAGAAAGCTAAAACTATCCACACTTTTCAAAACTGCACATGGAGCGACAGCATCATGCCCTTGAGAAGCACAAAAACAGAGAGAGAGGGAGAGAGTGAGAGAGAGAGGGAGAGGTGGAGAGATACAGAAGAGACAGATTAAACAGGGAGAAATTTGATGTGCAATTCACTAGAGAATCATCTGCAAAGCTTCAAATAGAGAGAGAGAGAGAAAGAGAGAGAGAGAGAGAGAGAGAGAGAGGCACATAAACTCCATATACCTAAGCATTCAGGCATTAAATGTCTTCTCACTGGTGCACTCACCGTCTTCTTTCCTAAGCATCCTCGTAACCTAGCCGCTATTTCATTGAGAATGTCGTCACCTTTAATTCTCTCTCTTTCCTCTGTCTTTGAGAGAAGTTTCCTTAAAATAAATCCATTGAAGAGTAATATTGGACCGTTTATCTTTGGAGAAACACACAGCTCATTCATGAAGCAGTGATGGTGGAGGAGTTGTGTGTATATATAGTCTAAGGTGAAAAGGTTGAGTATAATTGGGGCATCTAAAGAGGCAGCACTGGGGTGAGAAGCATTACTCATTAGAACTAAACGCTGCAGGCCTAAACTAAAGGCCTCTCTTACCTCAAGCACTCAACTAAATATGAAAGATATCTCGGTTGAGTAACAGGACCAAAGCTGACCGAGCCGTAAGCTTGTACTTGCAGCATAGTAAAAGGGAGAAAATGCTAAAGAAGGTCTAAAAAATAGAAGAAAAATGTTAAAGATGCTATGCAGGACCACTAAGCAAATGCAGAAGCTGAGTTGGCTTAAACACACACCCACACACACACACCAAAGAATCTGTGCCACAGACATCATCATAGCTGACGTACTGAGGGCTTTTATGTGCAATTATTAATATCCAAACTTAAACACAAACAAAGATGAATTTTTAGTAAAAAAAAATATATATAAAAATCGAAAAAGAAACTGATAAAGAAACAACTGATATACAATTTTTTATATAAAAAAACTAAATAAATAAAATAAATAAATAAAAATAGCAGCTATAAATGGCTGTTCTCTCACCAGATTTCTTTTACTCTTAAAGTTAATACTAAAGAAATACAGCTTGTCATAGAGAAAGTGCAAGGCTCTGCTCTGTAGACTCTCCCGTGTGGCACACGATTACGTTACTGACCGTTACAAAGCACTGAACATCTGCACTAATGTTTCTTCCTACAGAGAATTGCAAATCCTGAAAACTTCAATGAAACAATTCAGAGAACAAAAAACAAGCATAAAGGCAAGAGACACTTGTGTAATACATGAATAGAGTCATTATACACCGATCCAAGACGACGTTTAACTATCAGCGTTCCTCATCTTCATTTTATTCGTGTGAATCTGACCGACACTCAGTGACTCTGCTGTCAAAATGGATGCCTAATTCATGATGGCAGGAAAATGTTATAGCTGTTGTGGTGGGTTTTTTTAACTGACCCGCTGAAAATTGCTGAGAGCCACATGTTCTACTACAAAAGACAGTTTTGTTTGTTGCTTTTGCTGTTTTGCTCAGACATTTCAAATAAACAAATAAATCATTACTCCTGCTCTTCTACACACCACTGATTTTGGACAGAAAAGGTGTCACTCACTCTCTGTACTGTGTGACTATTCTAAATGACTTAAAAGAGTAGGATCATATATCTGCTGTTTGTAGCTGCTCACAACATGTCCTTGGAAACTAATAAAAACTCACCGCTCTTCTTATCGATGTGTCTCCTCCCCGCCTCCCTGAAGGCCACCACGGCTCTGCAGTAAGCACGCAGCACGGCCCAGCGGAACGTGGCTACTGGGTCGATGCCGATCAGGCCACCGATGAAGGCGTTTCTGCTGCTTTTCAGCAGGGCCACGATGTCTGGTCGCATGTGGTCCGTGTTCTTCTCCCTGAAGTCCTGAATGTGGAGGAAGAGAGAAAGCTGTTTTGCTAGTTCATTCATTTGCAGTTTTGCACACCACATTTCGATACCTCGTCCAACTGCTGCTATAAATAAAGTGTAGAAATGTTTGCAAGAACCCTCCTGTGCACAGTGTTTATGACCCAATACTTTTTCCAATACTATATGTTCTGTACAACATATAGAATGCACGCTGCTCTGCTTGCGTTTTTTTTGTCCTGTAGTGTTCTGTATTGTCTGCCTGCAGTGTCTCGTACTGTTTGCACGAACAGACATAAAACATGGATGCAAAGTGCTGTTATAAAAAATAAAAATTTTTTTTAAATATATTTTATTTTTCTTATTTGGTCAAAAAAAAAATGAAATAAATGAATAAATCAAATAAATGCAATTGATCATACTGCTGAGAAACCACATAAAATAAACCGGTGTCTGACATACAAAAGTCCCTTAGAAACTACTGCCACATTCACCTTTTGACCAACGAGAACTGAGAATACACATAACATATGGCAAATAACTGCTCTCTGGAAATATGAAACAGAAAACATAAGACTAGATCAAAAAACCCCAAACATGTTAAGAGTTCTTCTCTGTGAAGATTTTGAAAATAGGAAAAAAATTTGTACGGAGCAACAAAAATAAAACTAGATAACGCTGCTCACGTGAATCTAATAACGCGATTCAACTGAGATGACACGGAACCCGATCCATTGCATTACGAGAACCGAATTCATCGTGCTGTTCAGAGCAAACGTCCCACCAGCACGGACGATTTTCTCTAATCTCTCTACTGAGATCCATTTCATTTTAATGATGTTTCTTATTCACAATACAACAGACTAAACAAAAACAGACGTGAACGCTCTCGATGTTAAAACAAGTCACTGTTAATGATTACAGTTATTATAGTGCGGAATGTCTGCGTGTGTGCATCTAGACCAAATAGTGATTTAATTAATAAGACACGTTCCAGCGGTGTGATTAAACTCCGCGTACCAGGACGAGCCAGTTCTCTTCTGGTTAAAGAAAAATGACTACAGCTTTCTCCCAATCCCGACACGGCTGCTCGTTTGTGAGTAAGCACAAAAATGAATTCCCATAGACTCCAACAGCATTAGACGACAAAATTGCTTACAGAAACGCTAACGTACACTCTATTGCAATGATGTAATGTTTTCCAGCAGTGCTTATTACTTCCACCTTATGGTAAGATCTTGGTAAAAACGTGAGCTTGTGATCTTGTTACACGTCTGGGATTATTTTTCTGTTCTGAGCTCCTCTGAGCATTATGAAGAGTTACGACATGCTGTACATGCTCTTTGAAATTCTAATAATTATTTCCTTAAGCACATCATGTATGAAAGTATGTCGATGTGCATCTTATATACGTCTTTTCTTTCAGGTGAATGAACGATGGTAATTAAAGTTGGTTAGTCCAGAAAGCTACGTTTGCTATTTGCTTTGATGTGAGTAAGTCAGGTGGCTGAGCTCCTATCCTGAGGTCGAGTGGAACACCACTTGTGGACATCCTCAGAAACGAACGCTGTACGTACGTGTGGTGCGATACAAACTCAAATATTAGGGGTAGTGTTGACTAAACAAACAAGAGTTCTAGTGGGTTCTGAAAAAATCTCTCGAATTTCTGCTCTCCAAAACTAATATCAGTCTTCTGGATTTTTACATTAGTAAATAGTTTTGAACGTAAGACTAGAGTTGGATTTGATTTGCAGCTCATGACAACATGGTAGGGGAAGGCCTTTAGGACCCATTCTGCCAATGGCAGCTACAATTTTTACTGGGCAGTGATAAAACCTCTCTTTAAATCATGCTTGTAATGTGTGAGAATTCTGAACACGACAGCAAAGCCTCTGGTGTTATTGAGCGTAGTAGCTCTCACCTTCACGCCATACTTGACCTTCCCAGCGTAGTGTCTGATGATGAAGGCCGGCTCCATGACGGCAGGAAACTCGATGTAGCTGTTTCCCTCGTGTTGCCGCTTGAACTTGTCCAACAACGTCTGGTTGGTGGCCTGCGGAAAGCTGTGATGGAAAAGAAACAGAATTTTAGCTTTTAAGTCAAACTATGTCTTTCGTGTGAGCACTGATTTTAAATAATAATAATAATAATAATAATAATAATAATAATAATAACAACAACAACAACAATATTAATTGGATGATAACAAACTGCATACACATGAGGCAGCACTGAGTACTGAGATTGAAAAGTACCAGTCTGGGATTATGTGCATCAGTTAAACCTAAATTTGCCTCACAGTCAGAGCTTCTTTTGAGGAATATTAATCAACACCGTGCAACTAATCATTCCACAGTGAACAGAAATGAACAGAAATGAACAGAATTGTCAAAAAAAAGAGTCAAACTTGGGCAGAAATGAAGCTGCATTGTCAATGATTTTTTTTGGAAAAGCAGGTAGGTTTTATATTGTGGAATGAATTGCTATCCTGATATCGCTAACAATGAACGAATTATTCGTAGTTTTATTTCCAAAAACCTGAATTGACGAGGGTAGCGGTGCCGCACTGCACATTTTATAGTTAAATCATTTATAGTTCAAGGGCAGGATCCATAGGGAACTGCGGAAGTTCTGGAAAAAAAAACTTTGAACGTGATCAACAGATCCAAAGCAAAGCTAAGCCTCAGTTTAACCTTTTAAATCCAAACACATTTTTAACTGGAAAGATATGGAGCAAAACTGCAGAAAAACAACAAGGCCAGAGAATACATTAAATAAGCTCCAAGCCTGGAAGCCTGGAGTTTTATAGGAACCTGGCTGAGCGGAGTGTTATATCGGTGATTATTATTAACTGGTAATGCTCATCAAGAAAGGAGACTGAAGGTCAGGAGAGAAAGACAGAAACAAGTGGAGAAAGAATGAAAGGGAATGAAACGCAGGAATACGATCAACATGCCGTGCTCCTTTAGCCTTGAGGGGAACGCGAACTGCTGCCAAAATTGAAACAGAAAAGCAACAGCTACAGGAAGACGAAGAATGTGCCATGAGACTTGAACTATGAAACCCAGCGAGTTCTTTTTAAAGGTATTTTATGAGATTTCCCTTGATCGTGAAACAATAAAATAAATAAATAAATAAAGGGGGTGCAGAAGTGACAGCTTCTTTTCTAAACAGTGAACCAAATGTCATCTCAGGTTTCGAAATGTAACTGACATGAACCAGGACATGCACAAGGTTTTCTTTCCCCCCTTCGTCATGTACAGTTGACATGTCTGTTCGGTGCAGAACCTTGAAGCTCTTTCCGTCACTCACTTGCACTCCTCGTCCAGTAGGTGGAGCAGTGCTGTGGGT